>NW_025576096.1:0-190974 GCF_905147105.1 Pieris brassicae
ATATTATAAACGCTCATATCTCAGTCAAATGTTAACCAATCTTCAATATTGATATAGTTTTAGATTCGCCGTTCAATTTTCTATCTAACGATGTAATTATTTTTAAATAAATCGACTAGTTTTTGAGAAATCGATGTAAACGTTCCAACATTATAAACGCTCATATCTCAGTCAAATGTTAACCAATCTTCAATATTGATATTGTTTTAGATTCGCCGTTCAATTTTCTATCTAACTGTGTAATTTTTTTAAATAAATCAACTAGTTTTTGAGAAATCGATGTAAACGTACCAACATTATAAACGCTCATATCTCATAAAAAAAAAAAAAAAAAAAAGTTCACCTAACCTAACCGAACCAAACCTCCCCTATTCGCCATTCAATTTCCTATCTAATGGTGTAATTTGTTTCGAGTTATCGATGTAAATGTTCCAACATTATAAACGCTCATATCTCAGTCAAATGTTAACCAATCTTCAATATTGATATAGTTTTAGATTCGCCGTTCAATTTTCTATCTAACGATGTAATTATTTTTAAATAAATCGACTAGTTTTTGAGAAATCGATGTAAACGTTCCAACATTATAAACGCTCATATCTCAGTCAAATGTTAACCAATCTTCAATATTGATATAGTTTTAGATTTGCCGTTCAATTTTCTATCTAACTGTGTAATTTTTTTTTAAATAAATCAACTAGTTTTTGAGAAATCGATGTAAACGTACCAACATTATAAACGCTCATATCTCATAAAAAAAAAAAAAAAAAAAGTTCACCTAACCTAACCGAACCAAACCTCCCCCATTCGCCATTCAATTTCCTATCTAATGGTGTAATTTGTTTCGAGTTATCGATGTAAATGTTCCAACATTATAAACGCTCATATCTCAGTCAAATGTTAACCAATCTTCAATATTGATATTGTTTTAGATTCGCCGTTCAATTTTCTATCTAACTGTGTAATTTTTTTAAATAAATCAACTAGTTTTTGAGAAATCGATGTAAACGTACCAACATTATAAACGCTCATATCTCATAAAAAAAAAAAAAAAAAAAAGTTCACCTAACCTAACCGAACCAAACCTCCCCTATTCGCCATTCAATTTCCTATCTAATGGTGTAATTTGTTTCGAGTTATCGATGTAAATGTTCCAACATTATAAACGCTCATATCTCAGTCAAATGTTAACCAATCTTCAATATTGATATAGTTTTAGATTCGCCGTTCAATTTTCTATCTAACGATGTAATTATTTTTAAATAAATCGACTAGTTTTTGAGAAATCGATGTAAACGTTCCAACATTATAAACGCTCATATCTCAGTCAAATGTTAACCAATCTTCAATATTGATATTGTTTTAGATTCGCCGTTCAATTTTCTATCTAACTGTGTAATTTTTTTTAAATAAATCAACTAGTTTTTGAGAAATCGATGTAAACGTACCAACATTATAAACGCTCATATCTCATAAAAAAAAAAAAAAAAAAAGTTCACCTAACCTAACCGAACCAAACCTCCCCTATTCGCCATTCAATTTCCTATCTAATGGTGTAATTTGTTTCGAGTTATCGATGTAAATGTTCCAACATTATAAACGCTCATATCTCAGTCAAATGTTAACCAATCTTCAATATTGATATAGTTTTAGATTTGCCGTTCAATTTTCTATCTAACTGTGTAATTTTTTTTAAATAAATCAACTAGTTTTTGAGAAATCGATGTAAACGTACCAACATTATAAACGCTCATATCTCATAAAAAAAAAAAAAAAAAAAAGTTCACCTAACCTAACCGAACCAAACCTCCCCTATTCGCCATTCAATTTCCTATCTAATGGTGTAATTTGTTTCGAGTTATCGATGTAAATGTTCCAACATTATAAACGCTCATATCTCAGTCAAATGTTAACCAATCTTCAATATTGATATAGTTTTAGATTCGCCGTTCAATTTTCTATCTAACGATGTAATTATTTTTAAATAAATCGACTAGTTTTTGAGAAATCGATGTAAACGTTCCAACATTATAAACGCTCATATCTCAGTCAAATGTTAACCAATCTTCAATATTGATATAGTTTTAGATTTGCCGTTCAATTTTCTATCTAACTGTGTAATTTTTTTAAATAAATCAACTAGTTTTTGAGAAATCGATGTAAACGTACCAACATTATAAACGCTCATATCTCATAAAAAAAAAAAAAAAAAAAGTTCACCTAACCTAACCGAACCAAACCTCCCCTATTCGCCATTCAATTTCCTATCTAATGGTGTAATTTGTTTCGAGTTATCGATGTAAATGTTCCAACATTATAAACGCTCATATCTCAGTCAAATGTTAACCAATCTTCAATATTGATATTGTTTTAGATTCGCCGTTCAATTTTCTATCTAACTGTGTAATTTTTTTAAATAAATCAACTAGTTTTTGAGAAATCGATGTAAACGTACCAACATTATAAACGCTCATATCTCATAAAAAAAAAAAAAAAAAAAAGTTCACCTAACCTAACCGAACCAAACCTCCCCTATTCGCCATTCAATTTCCTATCTAATGGTGTAATTTGTTTCGAGTTATCGATGTAAATGTTCCAACATTATAAACGCTCATATCTCAGTCAAATGTTAACCAATCTTCAATATTGATATTGTTTTAGATTCGCCGTTCAATTTTCTATCTAACTGTGTAATTTTTTTAAATAAATCAACTAGTTTTTGAGAAATCGATGTAAACGTACCAACATTATAAACGCTCATATCTCATAAAAAAAAAAAAAAAAAAAGTTCACCTAACCTAACCGAACCAAACCTCCCCTATTCGCCATTCAATTTCCTATCTAATGGTGTAATTTGTTTCGAGTTATCGATGTAAATGTTCCAACATTATAAACGCTCATATCTCAGTCAAATGTTAACCAATCTTCAATATTGATATAGTTTTAGATTCGCCGTTCAATTTTCTATCTAACGATGTAATTATTTTTAAATAAATCGACTAGTTTTTGAGAAATCGATGTAAACGTTCCAACATTATAAACGCTCATATCTCAGTCAAATGTTAACCAATCTTCAATATTGATATAGTTTTAGATTTGCCGTTCAATTTTCTATCTAACTGTGTAATTTTTTTAAATAAATCAACTAGTTTTTGAGAAATCGATGTAAACGTACCAACATTATAAACGCTCATATCTCATAAAAAAAAAAAAAAAAAAAAGTTCACCTAACCTAACCGAACCAAACCTCCCCTATTCGCCATTCAATTTCCTATCTAATGGTGTAATTTGTTTCGAGTTATCGATGTAAATGTTCCAACATTATAAACGCTCATATCTCAGTCAAATGTTAACCAATCTTCAATATTGATATAGTTTTAGATTCGCCGTTCAATTTTCTATCTAACGATGTAATTATTTTTAAATAAATCGACTAGTTTTTGAGAAATCGATGTAAACGTTCCAACATTATAAACGCTCATATCTCAGTCAAATGTTAACCAATCTTCAATATTGATATAGTTTTAGATTTGCCGTTCAATTTTCTATCTAACTGTGTAATTTTTTTAAATAAATCAACTAGTTTTTGAGAAATCGATGTAAACGTACCAACATTATAAACGCTCATATCTCATAAAAAAAAAAAAAAAAAAAGTTCACCTAACCTAACCGAACCAAACCTCCCCTATTCGCCATTCAATTTCCTATCTAATGGTGTAATTTGTTTCGAGTTATCGATGTAAATGTTCCAACATTATAAACGCTCATATCTCAGTCAAATGTTAACCAATCTTCAATATTGATATAGTTTTAGATTCGCCGTTCAATTTTCTATCTAACGATGTAATTATTTTTAAATAAATCGACTAGTTTTTGAGAAATCGATGTAAACGTTCCAACATTATAAACGCTCATATCTCAGTCAAATGTTAACCAATCTTCAATATTGATATAGTTTTAGATTTGCCGTTCAATTTTCTATCTAACTGTGTAATTTTTTTAAATAAATCAACTAGTTTTTGAGAAATCGATGTAAACGTACCAACATTATAAACGCTCATATCTCATAAAAAAAAAAAAAAAAAAAGTTCACCTAACCTAACCGAACCAAACCTCCCCTATTCGCCATTCAATTTCCTATCTAATGGTGTAATTTGTTTCGAGTTATCGATGTAAATGTTCCAACATTATAAACGCTCATATCTCAGTCAAATGTTAACCAATCTTCAATATTGATATAGTTTTAGATTCGCCGTTCAATTTTCTATCTAACGATGTAATTATTTTTAAATAAATCGACTAGTTTTTGAGAAATCGATGTAAACGTTCCAACATTATAAACGCTCATATCTCAGTCAAATGTTAACCAATCTTCAATATTGATATAGTTTTAGATTTGCCGTTCAATTTTCTATCTAACTGTGTAATTTTTTTAAATAAATCAACTAGTTTTTGAGAAATCGATGTAAACGTACCAACATTATAAACGCTCATATCTCATAAAAAAAAAAAAAAAAAAAAGTTCACCTAACCTAACCGAACCAAACCTCCCCTATTCGCCATTCAATTTCCTATCTAATGGTGTAATTTGTTTCGAGTTATCGATGTAAATGTTCCAACATTATAAACGCTCATATCTCAGTCAAATGTTAACCAATCTTCAATATTGATATAGTTTTAGATTCGCCGTTCAATTTTCTATCTAACGATGTAATTATTTTTAAATAAATCGACTAGTTTTTGAGAAATCGATGTAAACGTTCCAACATTATAAACGCTCATATCTCAGTCAAATGTTAACCAATCTTCAATATTGATATAGTTTTAGATTTGCCGTTCAATTTTCTATCTAACTGTGTAATTTTTTTAAATAAATCAACTAGTTTTTGAGAAATCGATGTAAACGTACCAACATTATAAACGCTCATATCTCATAAAAAAAAAAAAAAAAGTTCACCTAACCTAACCGAACCAAACCTCCCCTATTCGCCATTCAATTTCCTATCTAATGGTGTAATTTGTTTCGAGTTATCGATGTAAATGTTCCAACATTATAAACGCTCATATCTCAGTCAAATGTTAACCAATCTTCAATATTGATATAGTTTTAGATTTGCCGTTCAATTTTCTATCTAACTGTGTAATTTTTTTAAATAAATCAACTAGTTTTTGAGAAATCGATGTAAACGTACCAACATTATAAACGCTCATATCTCATAAAAAAAAAAAAAAAAAAAGTTCACCTAACCTAACCGAACCAAACCTCCCCTATTCGCCATTCAATTTCCTATCTAATGGTGTAATTTGTTTCGAGTTATCGATGTAAATGTTCCAACATTATAAACGCTCATATCTCAGTCAAATGTTAACCAATCTTCAATATTGATATAGTTTTAGATTCGCCGTTCAATTTTCTATCTAACGATGTAATTATTTTTAAATAAATCGACTAGTTTTTGAGAAATCGATGTAAACGTTCCAACATTATAAACGCTCATATCTCAGTCAAATGTTAACCAATCTTCAATATTGATATAGTTTTAGATTCGCCGTTCAATTTTCTATCTAACGGTGTAATTATTTTTAAATAAATCGACTAGTTTTTGAGAAATCGATGTAAACGTTCCAACATTATAAACGCTCATATCTCAGTCAAATGTTAACCAATCTTCAATATTGATATTGTTTTAGATTCGCCGTTCAATTTTCTATCTAACTGTGTAATTTTTTTAAATAAATCAACTAGTTTTTGAGAAATCGATGTAAACGTACCAACATTATAAACGCTCATATCTCATAAAAAAAAAAAAAAAAAAGTTCACCTAACCTAACCGAACCAAACCTCCCCTATTCGCCATTCAATTTCCTATCTAATGGTGTAATTTGTTTCGAGTTATCGATGTAAATGTTCCAACATTATAAACGCTCATATCTCAGTCAAATGTTAACCAATCTTCAATATTGATATTGTTTTAGATTCGCCGTTCAATTTTCTATCTAACTGTGTAATTTTTTTTAAATAAATCAACTAGTTTTTGAGAAATCGATGTAAACGTTCCAACATTATAAACGCTCATATCTCAGTCAAATGTTAACCAATCTTCAATATTGATATAGTTTTAGATTTGCCGTTCAATTTTCTATCTAACTGTGTAATTTTTTTAAATAAATCAACTAGTTTTTGAGAAATCGATGTAAACGTACCAACATTATAAACGCTCATATCTCATAAAAAAAAAAAAAAAAAAAAAGTTCACCTAACCTAACCGAACCAAACCTCCCCTATTCGCCATTCAATTTCCTATCTAATGGTGTAATTTGTTTCGAGTTATCGATGTAAATGTTCCAACATTATAAACGCTCATATCTCAGTCAAATGTTAACCAATCTTCAATATTGATATAGTTTTAGATTCGCCGTTCAATTTTCTATCTAACGATGTAATTATTTTTAAATAAATCGACTAGTTTTTGAGAAATCGATGTAAACGTTCCAACATTATAAACGCTCATATCTCAGTCAAATGTTAACCAATCTTCAATATTGATATAGTTTTAGATTCGCCGTTCAATTTTCTATCTAACGATGTAATTATTTTTAAATAAATCGACTAGTTTTTGAGAAATCGATGTAAACGTTCCAACATTATAAACGCTCATATCTCAGTCAAATGTTAACCAATCTTCAATATTGATATAGTTTTAGATTTGCCGTTCAATTTTCTATCTAACTGTGTAATTTTTTTAAATAAATCAACTAGTTTTTGAGAAATCGATGTAAACGTACCAACATTATAAACGCTCATATCTCATAAAAAAAAAAAAAAAAAAAGTTCACCTAACCTAACCGAACCAAACCTCCCCTATTCGCCATTCAATTTCCTATCTAATGGTGTAATTTGTTTCGAGTTATCGATGTAAATGTTCCAACATTATAAACGCTCATATCTCAGTCAAATGTTAACCAATCTTCAATATTGATATTGTTTTAGATTCGCCGTTCAATTTTCTATCTAACTGTGTAATTTTTTTAAATAAATCAACTAGTTTTTGAGAAATCGATGTAAACGTACCAACATTATAAACGCTCATATCTCATAAAAAAAAAAAAAAAAAAAAGTTCACCTAACCTAACCGAACCAAACCTCCCCTATTCGCCATTCAATTTCCTATCTAATGGTGTAATTTGTTTCGAGTTATCGATGTAAATGTTCCAACATTATAAACGCTCATATCTCAGTCAAATGTTAACCAATCTTCAATATTGATATTGTTTTAGATTCGCCGTTCAATTTTCTATCTAACTGTGTAATTTTTTTAAATAAATCAACTAGTTTTTGAGAAATCGATGTAAACGTACCAACATTATAAACGCTCATATCTCATAAAAAAAAAAAAAAAAAAAGTTCACCTAACCTAACCGAACCAAACCTCCCCTATTCGCCATTCAATTTCCTATCCAATGGTGTAATTTGTTTCGAGTTATCGATGTAAATGTTCCAACATTATAAACGCTCATATCTCAGTCAAATGTTAACCAATCTTCAATATTGATATAGTTTTAGATTCGCCGTTCAATTTTCTATCTAACGATGTAATTATTTTTAAATAAATCGACTAGTTTTTGAGAAATCGATGTAAACGTTCCAACATTATAAACGCTCATATCTCAGTCAAATGTTAACCAATCTTCAATATTGATATAGTTTTAGATTTGCCGTTCAATTTTCTATCTAACTGTGTAATTTTTTTAAATAAATCAACTAGTTTTTGAGAAATCGATGTAAACGTACCAACATTATAAACGCTCATATCTCATAAAAAAAAAAAAAAAAAAAAGTTCACCTAACCTAACCGAACCAAACCTCCCCTATTCGCCATTCAATTTCCTATCTAATGGTGTAATTTGTTTCGAGTTATCGATGTAAATGTTCCAACATTATAAACGCTCATATCTCAGTCAAATGTTAACCAATCTTCAATATTGATATAGTTTTAGATTCGCCGTTCAATTTTCTATCTAACGATGTAATTATTTTTAAATAAATCGACTAGTTTTTGAGAAATCGATGTAAACGTTCCAACATTATAAACGCTCATATCTCAGTCAAATGTTAACCAATCTTCAATATTGATATAGTTTTAGATTTGCCGTTCAATTTTCTATCTAACTGTGTAATTTTTTTAAATAAATCAACTAGTTTTTGAGAAATCGATGTAAACGTACCAACATTATAAACGCTCATATCTCATAAAAAAAAAAAAAAAAAAAGTTCACCTAACCTAACCGAACCAAACCTCCCCTATTCGCCATTCAATTTCCTATCTAATGGTGTAATTTGTTTCGAGTTATCGATGTAAATGTTCCAACATTATAAACGCTCATATCTCAGTCAAATGTTAACCAATCTTCAATATTGATATAGTTTTAGATTCGCCGTTCAATTTTCTATCTAACGATGTAATTATTTTTAAATAAATCGACTAGTTTTTGAGAAATCGATGTAAACGTTCCAACATTATAAACGCTCATATCTCAGTCAAATGTTAACCAATCTTCAATATTGATATAGTTTTAGATTTGCCGTTCAATTTTCTATCTAACTGTGTAATTTTTTTAAATAAATCAACTAGTTTTTGAGAAATCGATGTAAACGTACCAACATTATAAACGCTCATATCTCATAAAAAAAAAAAAAAAAAAAGTTCACCTAACCTAACCGAACCAAACCTCCCCTATTCGCCATTCAATTTCCTATCTAATGGTGTAATTTGTTTCGAGTTATCGATGTAAATGTTCCAACATTATAAACGCTCATATCTCAGTCAAATGTTAACCAATCTTCAATATTGATATAGTTTTAGATTCGCCGTTCAATTTTCTATCTAACGATGTAATTATTTTTAAATAAATCGACTAGTTTTTGAGAAATCGATGTAAACGTTCCAACATTATAAACGCTCATATCTCAGTCAAATGTTAACCAATCTTCAATATTGATATAGTTTTAGATTTGCCGTTCAATTTTCTATCTAACTGTGTAATTTTTTTAAATAAATCAACTAGTTTTTGAGAAATCGATGTAAACGTACCAACATTATAAACGCTCATATCTCATAAAAAAAAAAAAAAAAAAAAGTTCACCTAACCTAACCGAACCAAACCTCCCCTATTCGCCATTCAATTTCCTATCTAATGGTGTAATTTGTTTCGAGTTATCGATGTAAATGTTCCAACATTATAAACGCTCATATCTCAGTCAAATGTTAACCAATCTTCAATATTGATATAGTTTTAGATTCGCCGTTCAATTTTCTATCTAACGATGTAATTATTTTTAAATAAATCGACTAGTTTTTGAGAAATCGATGTAAACGTTCCAACATTATAAACGCTCATATCTCAGTCAAATGTTAACCAATCTTCAATATTGATATAGTTTTAGATTTGCCGTTCAATTTTCTATCTAACTGTGTAATTTTTTTAAATAAATCAACTAGTTTTTGAGAAATCGATGTAAACGTACCAACATTATAAACGCTCATATCTCATAAAAAAAAAAAAAAAAAAAAGTTCACCTAACCTAACCGAACCAAACCTCCCCTATTCGCCATTCAATTTCCTATCTAATGGTGTCATTTGTTTCGAGTTATCGATGTAAATGTTCCAACATTATAAACGCTCATATCTCAGTCAAATGTTAACCAATCTTCAATATTGATATAGTTTTAGATTTGCCGTTCAATTTTCTATCTAACTGTGTAATTTTTTTAAATAAATCAACTAGTTTTTGAGAAATCGATGTAAACGTACCAACATTATAAACGCTCATATCTCATAAAAAAAAAAAAAAAAAAAGTTCACCTAACCTAACCGAACCAAACCCCCCCTATTCGCCATTCAATTTCCTATCTAATGGTGTAATTTGTTTCGAGTTATCGATGTAAATGTTCCAACATTATAAACGCTCATATCTCAGTCAAATGTTAACCAATCTTCAATATTGATATAGTTTTAGATTCGCCGTTCAATTTTCTATCTAACGATGTAATTATTTTTAAATAAATCGACTAGTTTTTGAGAAATCGATGTAAACGTTCCAACATTATAAACGCTCATATCTCAGTCAAATGTTAACCAATCTTCAATATTGATATAGTTTTAGATTCGCCGTTCAATTTTCTATCTAACGGTGTAATTATTTTTAAATAAATCGACTAGTTTTTGAGAAATCGATGTAAACGTTCCAACATTATAAACGCTCATATCTCAGTCAAATGTTAACCAATCTTCAATATTGATATTGTTTTAGATTCGCCGTTCAATTTTCTATCTAACTGTGTAATTTTTTTAAATAAATCAACTAGTTTTTGAGAAATCGATGTAAACGTACCAACATTATAAACGCTCATATCTCATAAAAAAAAAAAAAAAAAAGTTCACCTAACCTAACCGAACCAAACCTCCCCTATTCGCCATTCAATTTCCTATCTAATGGTGTAATTTGTTTCGAGTTATCGATGTAAATGTTCCAACATTATAAACGCTCATATCTCAGTCAAATGTTAACCAATCTTCAATATTGATATTGTTTTAGATTCGCCGTTCAATTTTCTATCTAACTGTGTAATTTTTTTTAAATAAATCAACTAGTTTTTGAGAAATCGATGTAAACGTTCCAACATTATAAACGCTCATATCTCAGTCAAATGTTAACCAATCTTCAATATTGATATAGTTTTAGATTTGCCGTTCAATTTTCTATCTAACTGTGTAATTTTTTTAAATAAATCAACTAGTTTTTGAGAAATCGATGTAAACGTACCAACATTATAAACGCTCATATCTCATAAAAAAAAAAAAAAAAAAAAAGTTCACCTAACCTAACCGAACCAAACCTCCCCTATTCGCCATTCAATTTCCTATCTAATGGTGTAATTTGTTTCGAGTTATCGATGTAAATGTTCCAACATTATAAACGCTCATATCTCAGTCAAATGTTAACCAATCTTCAATATTGATATAGTTTTAGATTCGCCGTTCAATTTTCTATCTAACGATGTAATTATTTTTAAATAAATCGACTAGTTTTTGAGAAATCGATGTAAACGTTCCAACATTATAAACGCTCATATCTCAGTCAAATGTTAACCAATCTTCAATATTGATATAGTTTTAGATTCGCCGTTCAATTTTCTATCTAACGGTGTAATTATTTTTAAATAAATCGACTAGTTTTTGAGAAATCGATGTAAACGTTCCAACATTATAAACGCTCATATCTCAGTCAAATGTTAACCAATCTTCAATATTGATATTGTTTTAGATTCGCCGTTCAATTTTCTATCTAACTGTGTAATTTTTTTAAATAAATCAACTAGTTTTTGAGAAATCGATGTAAACGTACCAACATTATAAACGCTCATATCTCATAAAAAAAAAAAAAAAAAAAAGTTCACCTAACCTAACCGAACCAAACCTCCCCTATTCGCCATTCAATTTCCTATCTAATGGTGTAATTTGTTTCGAGTTATCGATGTAAATGTTCCAACATTATAAACGCTCATATCTCAGTCAAATGTTAACCAATCTTCAATATTGATATAGTTTTAGATTCGCCGTTCAATTTTCTATCTAACGATGTAATTATTTTTAAATAAATCGACTAGTTTTTGAGAAATCGATGTAAACGTTCCAACATTATAAACGCTCATATCTCAGTCAAATGTTAACCAATCTTCAATATTGATATTGTTTTAGATTCGCCGTTCAATTTTCTATCTAACTGTGTAATTTTTTTAAATAAATCAACTAGTTTTTGAGAAATCGATGTAAACGTACCAACATTATAAACGCTCATATCTCATAAAAAAAAAAAAAAAAAAAAGTTCACCTAACCTAACCGAACCAAACCTCCCCTATTCGCCATTCAATTTCCTATCTAATGGTGTAATTTGTTTCGAGTTATCGATGTAAATGTTCCAACATTATAAACGCTCATATCTCAGTCAAATGTTAACCAATCTTCAATATTGATATAGTTTTAGATTCGCCGTTCAATTTTCTATCTAACGATGTAATTATTTTTAAATAAATCGACTAGTTTTTGAGAAATCGATGTAAACGTTCCAACATTATAAACGCTCATATCTCAGTCAAATGTTAACCAATCTTCAATATTGATATAGTTTTAGATTTGCCGTTCAATTTTCTATCTAACTGTGTAATTTTTTTAAATAAATCAACTAGTTTTTGAGAAATCGATGTAAACGTACCAACATTATAAACGCTCATATCTCATAAAAAAAAAAAAAAAAAAAAGTTCACCTAACCTAACCGAACCAAACCCCCCCTATTCGCCATTCAATTTCCTATCTAATGGTGTAATTTGTTTCGAGTTATCGATGTAAATGTTCCAACATTATAAACGCTCATATCTCAGTCAAATGTTAACCAATCTTCAATATTGATATAGTTTTAGATTCGCCGTTCAATTTTCTATCTAACGATGTAATTATTTTTAAATAAATCGACTAGTTTTTGAGAAATCGATGTAAACGTTCCAACATTATAAACGCTCATATCTCAGTCAAATGTTAACCAATCTTCAATATTGATATAGTTTTAGATTTGCCGTTCAATTTTCTATCTAACTGTGTAATTTTTTTAAATAAATCAACTAGTTTTTGAGAAATCGATGTAAACGTACCAACATTATAAACGCTCATATCTCAGTCAAATGTTAACCAATCTTCAATATTGATATAGTTTTAGATTTGCCGTTCAATTTTCTATCTAACTGTGTAATTTTTTCAAATAAATCAACTAGTTTTTGAGAAATCGATGTAAACGTACCAACATTATAAACGCTCATATCTCATAAAAAAAAAAAAAAAAAAAAGTTCACCTAACCTAACCGAACCAAACCTCCCCTATTCGCCATTCAATTTCCTATCTAATGGTGTAATTTGTTTCGAGTTATCGATGTAAATGTTCCAACATTATAAACGCTCATATCTCAGTCAAATGTTAACCAATCTTCAATATTGATATAGTTTTAGATTCGCCGTTCAATTTTCTATCTAACGATGTAATTATTTTTAAATAAATCGACTAGTTTTTGAGAAATCGATGTAAACGTTCCAACATTATAAACGCTCATATCTCAGTCAAATGTTAACCAATCTTCAATATTGATATAGTTTTAGATTTGCCGTTCAATTTTCTATCTAACTGTGTAATTTTTTTAAATAAATCAACTAGTTTTTGAGAAATCGATGTAAACGTACCAACATTATAAACGCTCATATCTCAGTCAAATGTTAACCAATCTTCAATATTGATATAGTTTTAGATTTGCCGTTCAATTTTCTATCTAACTGTGTAATTTTTTCAAATAAATCAACTAGTTTTTGAGAAATCGATGTAAACGTACCAACATTATAAACGCTCATATCTCATAAAAAAAAAAAAAAAAAAAAGTTCACCTAACCTAACCGAACCAAACCTCCCCTATTCGCCATTCAATTTCCTATCTAATGGTGTAATTTGTTTCGAGTTATCGATGTAAATGTTCCAACATTATAAACGCTCATATCTCAGTCAAATGTTAACCAATCTTCAATATTGATATAGTTTTAGATTCGCCGTTCAATTTTCTATCTAACGATGTAATTATTTTTAAATAAATCGACTAGTTTTTGAGAAATCGATGTAAACGTTCCAACATTATAAACGCTCATATCTCAGTCAAATGTTAACCAATCTTCAATATTGATATAGTTTTAGATTCGCCGTTCAATTTTCTATCTAACGATGTAATTATTTTTAAATAAATCGACTAGTTTTTGAGAAATCGATGTAAACGTTCCAACATTATAAACGCTCATATCTCAGTCAAATGTTAACCAATCTTCAATATTGATATAGTTTTAGATTTGCCGTTCAATTTTCTATCTAACTGTGTAATTTTTTTAAATAAATCAACTAGTTTTTGAGAAATCGATGTAAACGTACCAACATTATAAACGCTCATATCTCATAAAAAAAAAAAAAAAAAAAAGTTCACTTAACCTAACCGAACCAAACCTCCCCTATTCGCCATTCAATTTCCTATCTAATGGTGTAATTTGTTTCGAGTTATCGATGTAAATGTTCCAACATTATAAACGCTCATATCTCAGTCAAATGTTAACCAATCTTCAATATTGATATAGTTTTAGATTCGCCGTTCAATTTTCTATCTAACGATGTAATTATTTTTAAATAAATCGACTAGTTTTTGAGAAATCGATGTAAACGTTCCAACATTATAAACGCTCATATCTCAGTCAAATGTTAACCAATCTTCAATATTGATATAGTTTTAGATTCGCCGTTCAATTTTCTATCTAACGATGTAATTATTTTTAAATAAATCGACTAGTTTTTGAGAAATCGATGTAAACGTTCCAACATTATAAACGCTCATATCTCAGTCAAATGTTAACCAATCTTCAATATTGATATTGTTTTAGATTCGCCGTTCAATTTTCTATCTAACTGTGTAATTTTTTTAAATAAATCAACTAGTTTTTGAGAAATCGATGTAAACGTACCAACATTATAAACGCTCATATCTCATAAAAAAAAAAAAAAAAAAAAGTTCACCTAACCTAACCGAACCAAACCTCCCCTATTCGCCATTCAATTTCCTATCTAATGGTGTAATTTGTTTCGAGTTATCGATGTAAATGTTCCAACATTATAAACGCTCATATCTCAGTCAAATGTTAACCAATCTTCAATATTGATATAGTTTTAGATTCGCCGTTCAATTTTCTATCTAACGATGTAATTATTTTTAAATAAATCGACTAGTTTTTGAGAAATCGATGTAAACGTTCCAACATTATAAACGCTCATATCTCAGTCAAATGTTAACCAATCTTCAATATTGATATAGTTTTAGATTTGCCGTTCAATTTTCTATCTAACTGTGTAATTTTTTTAAATAAATCAACTAGTTTTTGAGAAATCGATGTAAACGTACCAACATTATAAACGCTCATATCTCATAAAAAAAAAAAAAAAAAAAGTTCACCTAACCTAACCGAACCAAACCTCCCCTATTCGCCATTCAATTTCCTATCTAATGGTGTAATTTGTTTCGAGTTATCGATGTAAATGTTCCAACATTATAAACGCTCATATCTCAGTCAAATGTTAACCAATCTTCAATATTGATATAGTTTTAGATTCGCCGTTCAATTTTCTATCTAACGATGTAATTATTTTTAAATAAATCGACTAGTTTTTGAGAAATCGATGTAAACGTTCCAACATTATAAACGCTCATATCTCAGTCAAATGTTAACCAATCTTCAATATTGATATAGTTTTAGATTCGCCGTTCAATTTTCTATCTAACGGTGTAATTATTTTTAAATAAATCGACTAGTTTTTGAGAAATCGATGTAAACGTTCCAACATTATAAACGCTCATATCTCAGTCAAATGTTAACCAATCTTCAATATTGATATTGTTTTAGATTCGCCGTTCAATTTTCTATCTAACGATGTAATTATTTTTAAATAAATCGACTAGTTTTTGAGAAATCGATGTAAACGTTCCAACATTATAAACGCTCATATCTCAGTCAAATGTTAACCAATCTTCAATATTGATATAGTTTTAGATTTGCCGTTCAATTTTCTATCTAACTGTGTAATTTTTTTAAATAAATCAACTAGTTTTTGAGAAATCGATGTAAACGTACCAACATTATAAACGCTCATATCTCATAAAAAAAAAAAAAAAAAAAAAGTTCACCTAACCTAACCGAACCAAACCTCCCCTATTCGCCATTCAATTTCCTATCTAATGGTGTAATTTGTTTCGAGTTATCGATGTAAATGTTCCAACATTATAAACGCTCATATCTCAGTCAAATGTTAACCAATCTTCAATATTGATATAGTTTTAGATTCGCCGTTCAATTTTCTATCTAACGATGTAATTATTTTTAAATAAATCGACTAGTTTTTGAGAAATCGATGTAAACGTTCCAACATTATAAACGCTCATATCTCAGTCAAATGTTAACCAATCTTCAATATTGATATAGTTTTAGATTTGCCGTTCAATTTTCTATCTAACTGTGTAATTTTTTTAAATAAATCAACTAGTTTTTGAGAAATCGATGTAAACGTACCAACATTATAAACGCTCATATCTCATAAAAAAAAAAAAAAAAAAAAGTTCACCTAACCTAACCGAACCAAACCTCCCCTATTCGCCATTCAATTTCCTATCTAATGGTGTAATTTGTTTCGAGTTATCGATGTAAATGTTCCAACATTATAAACGCTCATATCTCAGTCAAATGTTAACCAATCTTCAATATTGATATAGTTTTAGATTCGCCGTTCAATTTTCTATCTAACGATGTAATTATTTTTAAATAAATCGACTAGTTTTTGAGAAATCGATGTAAACGTTCCAACATTATAAACGCTCATATCTCAGTCAAATGTTAACCAATCTTCAATATTGATATAGTTTTAGATTTGCCGTTCAATTTTCTATCTAACTGTGTAATTTTTTTAAATAAATCAACTAGTTTTTGAGAAATCGATGTAAACGTACCAACATTATAAACGCTCATATCTCATAAAAAAAAAAAAAAAAAAAAGTTCACCTAACCTAACCGAACCAAACCTCCCCTATTCGCCATTCAATTTCCTATCTAATGGTGTAATTTGTTTCGAGTTATCGATGTAAATGTTCCAACATTATAAACGCTCATATCTCAGTCAAATGTTAACCAATCTTCAATATTGATATTGTTTTAGATTCGCCGTTCAATTTTCTATCTAACTGTGTAATTTTTTTTAAATAAATCAACTAGTTTTTGAGAAATCGATGTAAACGTTCCAACATTATAAACGCTCATATCTCAGTCAAATGTTAACCAATCTTCAATATTGATATAGTTTTAGATTTGCCGTTCAATTTTCTATCTAACTGTGTAATTTTTTTAAATAAATCAACTAGTTTTTGAGAAATCGATGTAAACGTACCAACATTATAAACGCTCATATCTCATAAAAAAAAAAAAAAAAAAAAAGTTCACCTAACCTAACCGAACCAAACCTCCCCTATTCGCCATTCAATTTCCTATCTAATGGTGTAATTTGTTTCGAGTTATCGATGTAAATGTTCCAACATTATAAACGCTCATATCTCAGTCAAATGTTAACCAATCTTCAATATTGATATAGTTTTAGATTCGCCGTTCAATTTTCTATCTAACGATGTAATTATTTTTAAATAAATCGACTAGTTTTTGAGAAATCGATGTAAACGTTCCAACATTATAAACGCTCATATCTCAGTCAAATGTTAACCAATCTTCAATATTGATATAGTTTTAGATTCGCCGTTCAATTTTCTATCTAACGGTGTAATTATTTTTAAATAAATCGACTAGTTTTTGAGAAATCGATGTAAACGTTCCAACATTATAAACGCTCATATCTCAGTCAAATGTTAACCAATCTTCAATATTGATATTGTTTTAGATTCGCCGTTCAATTTTCTATCTAACTGTGTAATTTTTTTAAATAAATCAACTAGTTTTTGAGAAATCGATGTAAACGTACCAACATTATAAACGCTCATATCTCATAAAAAAAAAAAAAAAAAAAGTTCACCTAACCTAACCGAACCAAACCTCCCCTATTCGCCATTCAATTTCCTATCTAATGGTGTAATTTGTTTCGAGTTATCGATGTAAATGTTCCAACATTATAAACGCTCATATCTCAGTCAAATGTTAACCAATCTTCAATATTGATATAGTTTTAGATTCGCCGTTCAATTTTCTATCTAACTGTGTAATTTTTTTAAATAAATCAACTAGTTTTTGAGAAATCGATGTAAACGTTCCAACATTATAAACGCTCATATCTCAGTCAAATGTTAACCAATCTTCAATATTGATATAGTTTTAGATTCGCCGTTCAATTTTCTATCTAACTGTGTAATTTTTTTAAATAAATCAACTAGTTTTTGAGCAATCGATGTAAACGTACCAACATTATAAACGCTCATATCTCATAAAAAAAAAAAAAAAAAAGTTCACCTAACCTAACCGAACCAAACCTACCCTGTTCGCCATTCAATTTCCTATCTAATGGTGTAATTATTCTTAAATAAATCGACTAGTTTTTGAGAAATCGATGTAAACGTTCCAACATTGTAAACGCTCATATCTCAGTCAAATATTAACCAATCTTCAATATTGATATAGTTTTAAATTCGCCGTTCAATTTTCTATCTAACGATGTAATTATTTTTAAATAAATCGACTAGTTTTTGAGAAATCGATGTAAACGTTCCAACATTATAAACGCTCATATCTCAGTCAAATGTTAACCAATCTTCAATATTGATATAGTTTTAGATTCGCCGTTCAATTTTCTATCTAACGATGTAATTATTTTTAAATAAATCGACTAGTTTTTGAGAAATCGATGTAAACGTACCAACATTATAAACGCTCATATCTCATAAAAAAAAAAAAAAAAAAAAGTTCACCTAACCTAACCGAACCAAACCTCCCCTATTCGCCATTCAATTTCCTATCTAATGGTGTAATTTGTTTCGAGTTATCGATGTAAATGTTCCAACATTATAAACGCTCATATCTCAGTCAAATGTTAACCAATCTTCAATATTGATATAGTTTTAGATTCGCCGTTCAATTTTCTATCTAACGATGTAATTATTTTTAAATAAATCGACTAGTTTTTGAGAAATCGATGTAAACGTTCCAACATTATAAACGCTCATATCTCAGTCAAATGTTAACCAATCTTCAATATTGATATTGTTTTAGATTCGCCGTTCAATTTTCTATCTAACTGTGTAATTTTTTTAAATAAATCAACTAGTTTTTGAGAAATCGATGTAAACGTACCAACATTATAAACGCTCATATCTCATAAAAAAAAAAAAAAAAAAAAGTTCACCTAACCTAACCGAACCAAACCTCCCCTATTCGCCATTCAATTTCCTATCTAATGGTGTAATTTGTTTCGAGTTATCGATGTAAATGTTCCAACATTATAAACGCTCATATCTCAGTCAAATGTTAACCAATCTTCAATATTGATATAGTTTTAGATTCGCCGTTCAATTTTCTATCTAACGATGTAATTATTTTTAAATAAATCGACTAGTTTTTGAGAAATCGATGTAAACGTTCCAACATTATAAACGCTCATATCTCAGTCAAATGTTAACCAATCTTCAATATTGATATTGTTTTAGATTCGCCGTTCAATTTTCTATCTAACTGTGTAATTTTTTTAAATAAATCAACTAGTTTTTGAGAAATCGATGTAAACGTACCAACATTATAAACGCTCATATCTCATAAAAAAAAAAAAAAAAAAAAGTTCACCTAACCTAACCGAACCAAACCTCCCCTATTCGCCATTCAATTTCCTATCTAATGGTGTAATTTGTTTCGAGTTATCGATGTAAATGTTCCAACATTATAAACGCTCATATCTCAGTCAAATGTTAACCAATCTTCAATATTGATATAGTTTTAGATTCGCCGTTCAATTTTCTATCTAACGATGTAATTATTTTTAAATAAATCGACTAGTTTTTGAGAAATCGATGTAAACGTTCCAACATTATAAACGCTCATATCTCAGTCAAATGTTAACCAATCTTCAATATTGATATAGTTTTAGATTCGCCGTTCAATTTTCTATCTAACGGTGTAATTATTTTTAAATAAATCGACTAGTTTTTGAGAAATCGATGTAAACGTTCCAACATTATAAACGCTCATATCTCAGTCAAATGTTAACCAATCTTCAATATTGATATTGTTTTAGATTCGCCGTTCAATTTTCTATCTAACTGTGTAATTTTTTTAAATAAATCAACTAGTTTTTGAGAAATCGATGTAAACGTACCAACATTATAAACGCTCATATCTCATAAAAAAAAAAAAAAAAAAAAGTTCACCTAACCTAACCGAACCAAACCTCCCCTATTCGCCATTCAATTTCCTATCTAATGGTGTAATTTGTTTCGAGTTATCGATGTAAATGTTCCAACATTATAAACGCTCATATCTCAGTCAAATGTTAACCAATCTTCAATATTGATATAGTTTTAGATTCGCCGTTCAATTTTCTATCTAACGATGTAATTATTTTTAAATAAATCGACTAGTTTTTGAGAAATCGATGTAAACGTTCCAACATTATAAACGCTCATATCTCAGTCAAATGTTAACCAATCTTCAATATTGATATTGTTTTAGATTCGCCGTTCAATTTTCTATCTAACTGTGTAATTTTTTTAAATAAATCAACTAGTTTTTGAGAAATCGATGTAAACGTACCAACATTATAAACGCTCATATCTCATAAAAAAAAAAAAAAAAAAAAGTTCACCTAACCTAACCGAACCAAACCTCCCCTATTCGCCATTCAATTTCCTATCTAATGGTGTAATTTGTTTCGAGTTATCGATGTAAATGTTCCAACATTATAAACGCTCATATCTCAGTCAAATGTTAACCAATCTTCAATATTGATATAGTTTTAGATTCGCCGTTCAATTTTCTATCTAACGATGTAATTATTTTTAAATAAATCGACTAGTTTTTGAGAAATCGATGTAAACGTTCCAACATTATAAACGCTCATATCTCAGTCAAATGTTAACCAATCTTCAATATTGATATAGTTTTAGATTTGCCGTTCAATTTTCTATCTAACTGTGTAATTTTTTTAAATAAATCAACTAGTTTTTGAGAAATCGATGTAAACGTACCAACATTATAAACGCTCATATCTCATAAAAAAAAAAAAAAAAAAAGTTCACCTAACCTAACCGAACCAAACCTCCCCTATTCGCCATTCAATTTCCTATCTAATGGTGTAATTTGTTTCGAGTTATCGATGTAAATGTTCCAACATTATAAACGCTCATATCTCAGTCAAATGTTAACCAATCTTCAATATTGATATTGTTTTAGATTCGCCGTTCAATTTTCTATCTAACTGTGTAATTTTTTTAAATAAATCAACTAGTTTTTGAGAAATCGATGTAAACGTACCAACATTATAAACGCTCATATCTCATAAAAAAAAAAAAAAAAAAAAGTTCACCTAACCTAACCGAACCAAACCTCCCCTATTCGCCATTCAATTTCCTATCTAATGGTGTAATTTGTTTCGAGTTATCGATGTAAATGTTCCAACATTATAAACGCTCATATCTCAGTCAAATGTTAACCAATCTTCAATATTGATATAGTTTTAGATTCGCCGTTCAATTTTCTATCTAACGATGTAATTATTTAAAAATAAATCGACTAGTTTTTGAGAAATCGATGTAAACGTTCCAACATTATAAACGCTCATATCTCAGTCAAATGTTAACCAATCTTCAATATTGATATTGTTTTAGATTCGCCGTTCAATTTTCTATCTAACTGTGTAATTTTTTTAAATAAATCAACTAGTTTTTGAGAAATCGATGTAAACGTACCAACATTATAAACGCTCATATCTCATAAAAAAAAAAAAAAAAAAAAGTTCACCTAACCTAACCGAACCAAACCTCCCCTATTCGCCATTCAATTTCCTATCTAATGGTGTAATTTGTTTCGAGTTATCGATGTAAATGTTCCAACATTATAAACGCTCATATCTCAGTCAAATGTTAACCAATCTTCAATATTGATATAGTTTTAGATTCGCCGTTCAATTTTCTATCTAACGATGTAATTATTTTTAAATAAATCGACTAGTTTTTGAGAAATCGATGTAAACGTTCCAACATTATAAACGCTCATATCTCAGTCAAATGTTAACCAATCTTCAATATTGATATTGTTTTAGATTCGCCGTTCAATTTTCTATCTAACTGTGTAATTTTTTTAAATAAATCAACTAGTTTTTGAGAAATCGATGTAAACGTACCAACATTATAAACGCTCATATCTCATAAAAAAAAAAAAAAAAAAAAGTTCACCTAACCTAACCGAACCAAACCTCCCCTATTCGCCATTCAATTTCCTATCTAATGGTGTAATTTGTTTCGAGTTATCGATGTAAATGTTCCAACATTATAAACGCTCATATCTCAGTCAAATGTTAACCAATCTTCAATATTGATATAGTTTTAGATTCGCCGTTCAATTTTCTATCTAACGATGTAATTATTTTTAAATAAATCGACTAGTTTTTGAGAAATCGATGTAAACGTTCCAACATTATAAACGCTCATATCTCAGTCAAATGTTAACCAATCTTCAATATTGATATAGTTTTAGATTCGCCGTTCAATTTTCTATCTAACGGTGTAATTATTTTTAAATAAATCGACTAGTTTTTGAGAAATCGATGTAAACGTTCCAACATTATAAACGCTCATATCTCAGTCAAATGTTAACCAATCTTCAATATTGATATTGTTTTAGATTCGCCGTTCAATTTTCTATCTAACTGTGTAATTTTTTTAAATAAATCAACTAGTTTTTGAGAAATCGATGTAAACGTACCAACATTATAAACGCTCATATCTCATAAAAAAAAAAAAAAAAAAAGTTCACCTAACCTAACCGAACCAAACCTCCCCTATTCGCCATTCAATTTCCTATCTAATGGTGTAATTTGTTTCGAGTTATCGATGTAAATGTTCCAACATTATAAACGCTCATATCTCAGTCAAATGTTAACCAATCTTCAATATTGATATAGTTTTAGATTCGCCGTTCAATTTTCTATCTAACGATGTAATTATTTTTAAATAAATCGACTAGTTTTTGAGAAATCGATGTAAACGTTCCAACATTATAAACGCTCATATCTCAGTCAAATGTTAACCAATCTTAAATATTGATATTGTTTTAGATTCGCCGTTCAATTTTCTATCTAACTGTGTAATTTTTTTAAATAAATCAACTAGTTTTTGAGAAATCGATGTAAACGTACCAACATTATAAACGCTCATATCTCATAAAAAAAAAAAAAAAAAAAAGTTCACCTAACCTAACCGAACCAAACCTCCCCTATTCGCCATTCAATTTCCTATCTAATGGTGTAATTTGTTTCGAGTTATCGATGTAAATGTTCCAACATTATAAACGCTCATATCTCAGTCAAATGTTAACCAATCTTCAATATTGATATAGTTTTAGATTCGCCGTTCAATTTTCTATCTAACGATGTAATTATTTTTAAATAAATCGACTAGTTTTTGAGAAATCGATGTAAACGTTCCAACATTATAAACGCTCATATCTCAGTCAAATGTTAACCAATCTTCAATATTGATATAGTTTTAGATTTGCCGTTCAATTTTCTATCTAACTGTGTAATTTTTTTAAATAAATCAACTAGTTTTTGAGAAATCGATGTAAACGTACCAACATTATAAACGCTCATATCTCATAAAAAAAAAAAAAAAAAAAGTTCACCTAACCTAACCGAACCAAACCTCCCCTATTCGCCATTCAATTTCCTATCTAATGGTGTAATTTGTTTCGAGTTATCGATGTAAATGTTCCAACATTATAAACGCTCATATCTCAGTCAAATGTTAACCAATCTTCAATATTGATATTGTTTTAGATTCGCCGTTCAATTTTCTATCTAACTGTGTAATTTTTTTAAATAAATCAACTAGTTTTTGAGAAATCGATGTAAACGTACCAACATTATAAACGCTCATATCTCATAAAAAAAAAAAAAAAAAAAAGTTCACCTAACCTAACCGAACCAAACCTCCCCTATTCGCCATTCAATTTCCTATCTAATGGTGTAATTTGTTTCGAGTTATCGATGTAAATGTTCCAACATTATAAACGCTCATATCTCAGTCAAATGTTAACCAATCTTCAATATTGATATAGTTTTAGATTCGCCGTTCAATTTTCTATCTAACGATGTAATTATTTTTAAATAAATCGACTAGTTTTTGAGAAATCGATGTAAACGTTCCAACATTATAAACGCTCATATCTCAGTCAAATGTTAACCAATCTTCAATATTGATATTGTTTTAGATTCGCCGTTCAATTTTCTATCTAACTGTGTAATTTTTTTAAATAAATCAACTAGTTTTTGAGAAATCGATGTAAACGTACCAACATTATAAACGCTCATATCTCATAAAAAAAAAAAAAAAAAAAGTTCACCTAACCTAACCGAACCAAACCTCCCCTATTCGCCATTCAATTTCCTATCTAATGGTGTAATTTGTTTCGAGTTATCGATGTAAATGTTCCAACATTATAAACGCTCATATCTCAGTCAAATGTTAACCAATCTTCAATATTGATATAGTTTTAGATTCGCCGTTCAATTTTCTATCTAACGATGTAATTATTTTTAAATAAATCGACTAGTTTTTGAGAAATCGATGTAAACGTTCCAACATTATAAACGCTCATATCTCAGTCAAATGTTAACCAATCTTCAATATTGATATAGTTTTAGATTTGCCGTTCAATTTTCTATCTAACTGTGTAATTTTTTTAAATAAATCAACTAGTTTTTGAGAAATCGATGTAAACGTACCAACATTATAAACGCTCATATCTCATAAAAAAAAAAAAAAAAAAAAGTTCACCTAACCTAACCGAACCAAACCTCCCCTATTCGCCATTCAATTTCCTATCTAATGGTGTAATTTGTTTCGAGTTATCGATGTAAATGTTCCAACATTATAAACGCTCATATCTCAGTCAAATGTTAACCAATCTTCAATATTGATATAGTTTTAGATTCGCCGTTCAATTTTCTATCTAACGATGTAATTATTTTTAAATAAATCGACTAGTTTTTGAGAAATCGATGTAAACGTTCCAACATTATAAACGCTCATATCTCAGTCAAATGTTAACCAATCTTCAATATTGATATAGTTTTAGATTTGCCGTTCAATTTTCTATCTAACTGTGTAATTTTTTTAAATAAATCAACTAGTTTTTGAGAAATCGATGTAAACGTACCAACATTATAAACGCTCATATCTCATAAAAAAAAAAAAAAAAAAAGTTCACCTAACCTAACCGAACCAAACCTCCCCTATTCGCCATTCAATTTCCTATCTAATGGTGTAATTTGTTTCGAGTTATCGATGTAAATGTTCCAACATTATAAACGCTCATATCTCAGTCAAATGTTAACCAATCTTCAATATTGATATTGTTTTAGATTCGCCGTTCAATTTTCTATCTAACTGTGTAATTTTTTTAAATAAATCAACTAGTTTTTGAGAAATCGATGTAAACGTACCAACATTATAAACGCTCATATCTCATAAAAAAAAAAAAAAAAAAAAGTTCACCTAACCTAACCGAACCAAACCTCCCCTATTCGCCATTCAATTTCCTATCTAATGGTGTAATTTGTTTCGAGTTATCGATGTAAATGTTCCAACATTATAAACGCTCATATCTCAGTCAAATGTTAACCAATCTTCAATATTGATATAGTTTTAGATTCGCCGTTCAATTTTCTATCTAACGATGTAATTATTTTTAAATAAATCGACTAGTTTTTGAGAAATCGATGTAAACGTTCCAACATTATAAACGCTCATATCTCAGTCAAATGTTAACCAATCTTCAATATTGATATAGTTTTAGATTTGCCGTTCAATTTTCTATCTAACTGTGTAATTTTTTTAAATAAATCAACTAGTTTTTGAGAAATCGATGTAAACGTACCAACATTATAAACGCTCATATCTCATAAAAAAAAAAAAAAAAAAAAGTTCACCTAACCTAACCGAACCAAACCTCCCCTATTCGCCATTCAATTTCCTATCTAATGGTGTAATTTGTTTCGAGTTATCGATGTAAATGTTCCAACATTATAAACGCTCATATCTCAGTCAAATGTTAACCAATCTTCAATATTGATATAGTTTTAGATTCGCCGTTCAATTTTCTATCTAACGATGTAATTATTTTAAAATAAATCGACTAGTTTTTGAGAAATCGATGTAAACGTTCCAACATTATAAACGCTCATATCTCAGTCAAATGTTAACCAATCTTCAATATTGATATTGTTTTAGATTCGCCGTTCAATTTTCTATCTAACTGTGTAATTTTTTTAAATAAATCAACTAGTTTTTGAGAAATCGATGTAAACGTACCAACATTATAAACGCTCATATCTCATAAAAAAAAAAAAAAAAAAAAGTTCACCTAACCTAACCGAACCAAACCTCCCCTATTCGCCATTCAATTTCCTATCTAATGGTGTAATTTGTTTCGAGTTATCGATGTAAATGTTCCAACATTATAAACGCTCATATCTCAGTCAAATGTTAACCAATCTTCAATATTGATATAGTTTTAGATTCGCCGTTCAATTTTCTATCTAACGATGTAATTATTTTAAAATAAATCGACTAGTTTTTGAGAAATCGATGTAAACGTTCCAACATTATAAACGCTCATATCTCAGTCAAATGTTAACCAATCTTCAATATTGATATTGTTTTAGATTCGCCGTTCAATTTTCTATCTAACTGTGTAATTTTTTTAAATAAATCAACTAGTTTTTGAGAAATCGATGTAAACGTACCAACATTATAAACGCTCATATCTCATAAAAAAAAAAAAAAAAAAAAGTTCACCTAACCTAACCGAACCAAACCTCCCCTATTCGCCATTCAATTTCCTATCTAATGGTGTAATTTGTTTCGAGTTATCGATGTAAATGTTCCAACATTATAAACGCTCATATCTCAGTCAAATGTTAACCAATCTTCAATATTGATATAGTTTTAGATTCGCCGTTCAATTTTCTATCTAACGATGTAATTATTTTTAAATAAATCGACTAGTTTTTGAGAAATCGATGTAAACGTTCCAACATTATAAACGCTCATATCTCAGTCAAATGTTAACCAATCTTCAATATTGATATTGTTTTAGATTCGCCGTTCAATTTTCTATCTAACTGTGTAATTTTTTTAAATAAATCAACTAGTTTTTGAGAAATCGATGTAAACGTACCAACATTATAAACGCTCATATCTCATAAAAAAAAAAAAAAAAAAAAGTTCACCTAACCTAACCGAACCAAACCTCCCCTATTCGCCATTCAATTTCCTATCTAATGGTGTAATTTGTTTCGAGTTATCGATGTAAATGTTCCAACATTATAAACGCTCATATCTCAGTCAAATGTTAACCAATCTTCAATATTGATATAGTTTTAGATTCGCCGTTCAATTTTCTATCTAACGATGTAATTATTTTTAAATAAATCGACTAGTTTTTGAGAAATCGATGTAAACGTTCCAACATTATAAACGCTCATATCTCAGTCAAATGTTAACCAATCTTCAATATTGATATAGTTTTAGATTCGCCGTTCAATTTTCTATCTAACGGTGTAATTATTTTTAAATAAATCGACTAGTTTTTGAGAAATCGATGTAAACGTTCCAACATTATAAACGCTCATATCTCAGTCAAATGTTAACCAATCTTCAATATTGATATTGTTTTAGATTCGCCGTTCAATTTTCTATCTAACTGTGTAATTTTTTTAAATAAATCAACTAGTTTTTGAGAAATCGATGTAAACGTTCCAACATTATAAACGCTCATATCTCATAAAAAAAAAAAAAAAAAAAGTTCACCTAACCTAACCGAACCAAACCTCCCCTATTCGCCATTCAATTTCCTATCTAATGGTGTAATTTGTTTCGAGTTATCGATGTAAATGTTCCAACATTATAAACGCTCATATCTCAGTCAAATGTTAACCAATCTTCAATATTGATATAGTTTTAGATTCGCCGTTCAATTTTCTATCTAACGATGTAATTATTTTTAAATAAATCGACTAGTTTTTGAGAAATCGATGTAAACGTTCCAACATTATAAACGCTCATATCTCAGTCAAATGTTAACCAATCTTAAATATTGATATTGTTTTAGATTCGCCGTTCAATTTTCTATCTAACTGTGTAATTTTTTTAAATAAATCAACTAGTTTTTGAGAAATCGATGTAAACGTACCAACATTATAAACGCTCATATCTCATAAAAAAAAAAAAAAAAAAAAGTTCACCTAACCTAACCGAACCAAACCTCCCCTATTCGCCATTCAATTTCCTATCTAATGGTGTAATTTGTTTCGAGTTATCGATGTAAATGTTCAAACATTATAAACGCTCATATCTCAGTCAAATGTTAACCAATCTTCAATATTGATATAGTTTTAGATTCGCCGTTCAATTTTCTATCTAACGATGTAATTATTTTTAAATAAATCGACTAGTTTTTGAGAAATCGATGTAAACGTTCCAACATTATAAACGCTCATATCTCAGTCAAATGTTAACCAATCTTCAATATTGATATAGTTTTAGATTTGCCGTTCAATTTTCTATCTAACTGTGTAATTTTTTTAAATAAATCAACTAGTTTTTGAGAAATCGATGTAAACGTACCAACATTATAAACGCTCATATCTCATAAAAAAAAAAAAAAAAAAAGTTCACCTAACCTAACCGAACCAAACCTCCCCTATTCGCCATTCAATTTCCTATCTAATGGTGTAATTTGTTTCGAGTTATCGATGTAAATGTTCCAACATTATAAACGCTCATATCTCAGTCAAATGTTAACCAATCTTCAATATTGATATTGTTTTAGATTCGCCGTTCAATTTTCTATCTAACTGTGTAATTTTTTTAAATAAATCAACTAGTTTTTGAGAAATCGATGTAAACGTACCAACATTATAAACGCTCATATCTCATAAAAAAAAAAAAAAAAAAAAGTTCACCTAACCTAACCGAACCAAACCTCCCCTATTCGCCATTCAATTTCCTATCTAATGGTGTAATTTGTTTCGAGTTATCGATGTAAATGTTCCAACATTATAAACGCTCATATCTCAGTCAAATGTTAACCAATCTTCAATATTGATATAGTTTTAGATTCGCCGTTCAATTTTCTATCTAACGATGTAATTATTTTTAAATAAATCGACTAGTTTTTGAGAAATCGATGTAAACGTTCCAACATTATAAACGCTCATATCTCAGTCAAATGTTAACCAATCTTCAATATTGATATTGTTTTAGATTCGCCGTTCAATTTTCTATCTAACTGTGTAATTTTTTTAAATAAATCAACTAGTTTTTGAGAAATCGATGTAAACGTACCAACATTATAAACGCTCATATCTCATAAAAAAAAAAAAAAAAAAAGTTCACCTAACCTAACCGAACCAAACCTCCCCTATTCGCCATTCAATTTCCTATCTAATGGTGTAATTTGTTTCGAGTTATCGATGTAAATGTTCCAACATTATAAACGCTCATATCTCAGTCAAATGTTAACCAATCTTCAATATTGATATAGTTTTAGATTCGCCGTTCAATTTTCTATCTAACGATGTAATTATTTTTAAATAAATCGACTAGTTTTTGAGAAATCGATGTAAACGTTCCAACATTATAAACGCTCATATCTCAGTCAAATGTTAACCAATCTTCAATATTGATATAGTTTTAGATTTGCCGTTCAATTTTCTATCTAACTGTGTAATTTTTTTAAATAAATCAACTAGTTTTTGAGAAATCGATGTAAACGTACCAACATTATAAACGCTCATATCTCATAAAAAAAAAAAAAAAAAAAAGTTCACCTAACCTAACCGAACCAAACCTCCCCTATTCGCCATTCAATTTCCTATCTAATGGTGTAATTTGTTTCGAGTTATCGATGTAAATGTTCCAACATTATAAACGCTCATATCTCAGTCAAATGTTAACCAATCTTCAATATTGATATAGTTTTAGATTCGCCGTTCAATTTTCTATCTAACGATGTAATTATTTTTAAATAAATCGACTAGTTTTTGAGAAATCGATGTAAACGTTCCAACATTATAAACGCTCATATCTCAGTCAAATGTTAACCAATCTTCAATATTGATATAGTTTTAGATTTGCCGTTCAATTTTCTATCTAACTGTGTAATTTTTTTAAATAAATCAACTAGTTTTTGAGAAATCGATGTAAACGTACCAACATTATAAACGCTCATATCTCATAAAAAAAAAAAAAAAAAAAGTTCACCTAACCTAACCGAACCAAACCTCCCCTATTCGCCATTCAATTTCCTATCTAATGGTGTAATTTGTTTCGAGTTATCGATGTAAATGTTCCAACATTATAAACGCTCATATCTCAGTCAAATGTTAACCAATCTTCAATATTGATATTGTTTTAGATTCGCCGTTCAATTTTCTATCTAACTGTGTAATTTTTTTAAATAAATCAACTAGTTTTTGAGAAATCGATGTAAACGTACCAACATTATAAACGCTCATATCTCATAAAAAAAAAAAAAAAAAAAAGTTCACCTAACCTAACCGAACCAAACCTCCCCTATTCGCCATTCAATTTCCTATCTAATGGTGTAATTTGTTTCGAGTTATCGATGTAAATGTTCCAACATTATAAACGCTCATATCTCAGTCAAATGTTAACCAATCTTCAATATTGATATAGTTTTAGATTCGCCGTTCAATTTTCTATCTAACGATGTAATTATTTTTAAATAAATCGACTAGTTTTTGAGAAATCGATGTAAACGTTCCAACATTATAAACGCTCATATCTCAGTCAAATGTTAACCAATCTTCAATATTGATATTGTTTTAGATTCGCCGTTCAATTTTCTATCTAACTGTGTAATTTTTTTAAATAAATCAACTAGTTTTTGAGAAATCGATGTAAACGTACCAACATTATAAACGCTCATATCTCATAAAAAAAAAAAAAAAAAAAAGTTCACCTAACCTAACCGAACCAAACCTCCCCTATTCGCCATTCAATTTCCTATCTAATGGTGTAATTTGTTTCGAGTTATCGATGTAAATGTTCCAACATTATAAACGCTCATATCTCAGTCAAATGTTAACCAATCTTCAATATTGATATAGTTTTAGATTCGCCGTTCAATTTTCTATCTAACGATGTAATTATTTTTAAATAAATCGACTAGTTTTTGAGAAATCGATGTAAACGTTCCAACATTATAAACGCTCATATCTCAGTCAAATGTTAACCAATCTTCAATATTGATATAGTTTTAGATTCGCCGTTCAATTTTCTATCTAACGATGTAATTATTTTTAAATAAATCGACTAGTTTTTGAGAAATCGATGTAAACGTTCCAACATTATAAACGCTCATATCTCAGTCAAATGTTAACCAATCTTCAATATTGATATAGTTTTAGATTTGCCGTTCAATTTTCTATCTAACTGTGTAATTTTTTTAAATAAATCAACTAGTTTTTGAGAAATCGATGTAAACGTACCAACATTATAAACGCTCATATCTCATAAAAAAAAAAAAAAAAAAAAGTTCACCTAACCTAACCGAACCAAACCTCCCCTATTCGCCATTCAATTTCCTATCTAATGGTGTAATTTGTTTCGAGTTATCGATGTAAATGTTCCAACATTATAAACGCTCATATCTCAGTCAAATGTTAACCAATCTTCAATATTGATATAGTTTTAGATTTGCCGTTCAATTTTCTATCTAACTGTGTAATTTTTTTAAATAAATCAACTAGTTTTTGAGAAATCGATGTAAACGTACCAACATTATAAACGCTCATATCTCATAAAAAAAAAAAAAAAAAAAGTTCACCTAACCTAACCGAACCAAACCTCCCCTATTCGCCATTCAATTTCCTATCTAATGGTGTAATTTGTTTCGAGTTATCGATGTAAATGTTCCAACATTATAAACGCTCATATCTCAGTCAAATGTTAACCAATCTTCAATCTTGATATAGTTTTAGATTCGCCGTTCAATTTTCTATCTAACGATGTAATTATTTTTAAATAAATCGACTAGTTTTTGAGAAATCGATGTAAACGTTCCAAAATTATAAACGCTCATATCTCAGTCAAATGTTAACCAATCTTCAATATTGATATAGTTTTAGATTCGCCGTTCAATTTTCTATCTAACGGTGTAATTATTTTTAAATAAATCGACTAGTTTTTGAGAAATCGATGTAAACGTTCCAACATTATAAACGCTCATATCTCAGTCAAATGTTAACCAATCTTCAATATTGATATTGTTTTAGATTCGCCGTTCAATTTTCTATCTAACTGTGTAATTTTTTTAAATAAATCAACTAGTTTTTGAGAAATCGATGTAAACGTACCAACATTATTAACGCTCATATCTCATAAAAAAAAAAAAAAAAAAGTTCACCTAACCTAACCGAACCAAACCTCCCCTATTCGCCATTCAATTTCCTATCTAATGGTGTAATTTGTTTCGAGTTATCGATGTAAATGTTCCAACATTATAAACGCTCATATCTCAGTCAAATGTTAACCAATCTTCAATATTGATATTGTTTTAGATTCGCCGTTCAATTTTCTATCTAACTGTGTAATTTTTTTTAAATAAATCGACTAGTTTTTGAGAAATCGATGTAAACGTTCCAACATTATAAACGCTCATATCTCAGTCAAATGTTAACCAATCTTCAATATTGATATAGTTTTAGATTTGCCGTTCAATTTTCTATCTAACTGTGTAATTTTTTTAAATAAATCAACTAGTTTTTGAGAAATCGATGTAAACGTACCAACATTATAAACGCTCATATCTCATAAAAAAAAAAAAAAAAAAAAAGTTCACCTAACCTAACCGAACCAAACCTCCCCTATTCGCCATTCAATTTCCTATCTAATGGTGTAATTTGTTTCGAGTTATCGATGTAAATGTTCCAACATTATAAACGCTCATATCTCAGTCAAATGTTAACCAATCTTCAATATTGATATAGTTTTAGATTCGCCGTTCAATTTTCTATCTAACGATGTAATTATTTTTAAATAAATCGACTAGTTTTTGAGAAATCGATGTAAACGTTCCAACATTATAAACGCTCATATCTCAGTCAAATGTTAACCAATCTTCAATATTGATATAGTTTTAGATTCGCCGTTCAATTTTCTATCTAACGATGTAATTATTTTTAAATAAATCGACTAGTTTTTGAGAAATCGATGTAAACGTTCCAACATTATAAACGCTCATATCTCAGTCAAATGTTAACCAATCTTCAATATTGATATTGTTTTAGATTCGCCGTTCAATTTTCTATCTAACTGTGTAATTTTTTTAAATAAATCAACTAGTTTTTGAGAAATCGATGTAAACGTACCAACATTATAAACGCTCATATCTCATAAAAAAAAAAAAAAAAAAAGTTCACCTAACCTAACCGAACCAAACCTCCCCTATTCGCCATTCAATTTCCTATCTAATGGTGTAATTTGTTTCGAGTTATCGATGTAAATGTTCCAACATTATAAACGCTCATATCTCAGTCAAATGTTAACCAATCTTCAATATTGATATAGTTTTAGATTCGCCGTTCAATTTTCTATCTAACGATGTAATTATTTTTAAATAAATCGACTAGTTTTTGAGAAATCGATGTAAACGTTCCAACATTATAAACGCTCATATCTCAGTCAAATGTTAACCAATCTTCAATATTGATATTGTTTTAGATTCGCCGTTCAATTTTCTATCTAACTGTGTAATTTTTTTAAATAAATCAACTAGTTTTTGAGAAATCGATGTAAACGTACCAACATTATAAACGCTCATATCTCATAAAAAAAAAAAAAAAAAAAAGTTCACCTAACCTAACCGAACCAAACCTCCCCTATTCGCCATTCAATTTCCTATCTAATGGTGTAATTTGTTTCGAGTTATCGATGTAAATGTTCCAACATTATAAACGCTCATATCTCAGTCAAATGTTAACCAATCTTCAATATTGATATAGTTTTAGATTCGCCGTTCAATTTTCTATCTAACGATGTAATTATTTTTAAATAAATCGACTAGTTTTTGAGAAATCGATGTAAACGTTCCAACATTATAAACGCTCATATCTCAGTCAAATGTTAACCAATCTTCAATATTGATATAGTTTTAGATTTGCCGTTCAATTTTCTATCTAACTGTGTAATTTTTTTAAATAAATCAACTAGTTTTTGAGAAATCGATGTAAACGTACCAACATTATAAACGCTCATATCTCATAAAAAAAAAAAAAAAAAAAAGTTCACCTAACCTAACCGAACCAAACCTCCCCTATTCGCCATTCAATTTCCTATCTAATGGTGTAATTTGTTTCGAGTTATCGATGTAAATGTTCCAACATTATAAACGCTCATATCTCAGTCAAATGTTAACCAATCTTCAATATTGATATTGTTTTAGATTCGCCGTTCAATTTTCTATCTAACTGTGTAATTTTTTTAAATAAATCAACTAGTTTTTGAGAAATCGATGTAAACGTACCAACATTATAAACGCTCATATCTCATAAAAAAAAAAAAAAAAAAAAGTTCACCTAACCTAACCGAACCAAACCTCCCCTATTCGCCATTCAATTTCCTATCTAATGGTGTAATTTGTTTCGAGTTATCGATGTAAATGTTCCAACATTATAAACGCTCATATCTCAGTCAAATGTTAACCAATCTTCAATATTGATATAGTTTTAGATTCGCCGTTCAATTTTCTATCTAACGATGTAATTATTTTTAAATAAATCGACTAGTTTTTGAGAAATCGATGTAAACGTTCCAACATTATAAACGCTCATATCTCAGTCAAATGTTAACCAATCTTCAATATTGATATTGTTTTAGATTCGCCGTTCAATTTTCTATCTAACTGTGTAATTTTTTTAAATAAATCAACTAGTTTTTGAAAAATCGATGTAAACGTACCAACATTATAAACGCTCATATCTCATAAAAAAAAAAAAAAAAAAAAGTTCACCTAACCTAACCGAACCAAACCTCCCCTATTCGCCATTCAATTTCCTATCTAATGGTGTAATTTGTTTCGAGTTATCGATGTAAATGTTCCAACATTATAAACGCTCATATCTCAGTCAAATGTTAACCAATCTTCAATATTGATATAGTTTTAGATTCGCCGTTCAATTTTCTATCTAACGATGTAATTATTTTTAAATAAATCGACTAGTTTTTGAGAAATCGATGTAAACGTTCCAACATTATAAACGCTCATATCTCAGTCAAATGTTAACCAATCTTCAATATTGATATAGTTTTAGATTTGCCGTTCAATTTTCTATCTAACTGTGTAATTTTTTTAAATAAATCAACTAGTTTTTGAGAAATCGATGTAAACGTACCAACATTATAAACGCTCATATCTCATAAAAAAAAAAAAAAAAAAAAGTTCACCTAACCTAACCGAACCAAACCTCCCCTATTCGCCATTCAATTTCCTATCTAATGGTGTAATTTGTTTCGAGTTATCGATGTAAATGTTCCAACATTATAAACGCTCATATCTCAGTCAAATGTTAACCAATCTTCAATATTGATATAGTTTTAGATTCGCCGTTCAATTTTCTATCTAACGATGTAATTATTTTTAAATAAATCGACTAGTTTTTGAGAAATCGATGTAAACGTTCCAACATTATAAACGCTCATATCTCAGTCAAATGTTAACCAATCTTCAATATTGATATAGTTTTAGATTTGCCGTTCAATTTTCTATCTAACTGTGTAATTTTTTTAAATAAATCAACTAGTTTTTGAGAAATCGATGTAAACGTACCAACATTATAAACGCTCATATCTCATAAAAAAAAAAAAAAAAAAAGTTCACCTAACCTAACCGAACCAAACCTCCCCTATTCGCCATTCAATTTCCTATCTAATGGTGTAATTTGTTTCGAGTTATCGATGTAAATGTTCCAACATTATAAACGCTCATATCTCAGTCAAATGTTAACCAATCTTCAATATTGATATTGTTTTAGATTCGCCGTTCAATTTTCTATCTAACTGTGTAATTTTTTTAAATAAATCAACTAGTTTTTGAGAAATCGATGTAAACGTACCAACATTATAAACGCTCATATCTCATAAAAAAAAAAAAAAAAAAAAGTTCACCTAACCTAACCGAACCAAACCTCCCCTATTCGCCATTCAATTTCCTATCTAATGGTGTAATTTGTTTCGAGTTATCGATGTAAATGTTCCAACATTATAAACGCTCATATCTCAGTCAAATGTTAACCAATCTTCAATATTGATATAGTTTTAGATTCGCCGTTCAATTTTCTATCTAACGATGTAATTATTTTTAAATAAATCGACTAGTTTTTGAGAAATCGATGTAAACGTTCCAACATTATAAACGCTCATATCTCAGTCAAATGTTAACCAATCTTCAATATTGATATTGTTTTAGATTCGCCGTTCAATTTTCTATCTAACTGTGTAATTTTTTTAAATAAATCAACTAGTTTTTGAGAAATCGATGTAAACGTACCAACATTATAAACGCTCATATCTCATAAAAAAAAAAAAAAAAAAAAGTTCACCTAACCTAACCGAACCAAACCTCCCCTATTCGCCATTCAATTTCCTATCTAATGGTGTAATTTGTTTCGAGTTATCGATGTAAATGTTCCAACATTATAAACGCTCATATCTCAGTCAAATGTTAACCAATCTTCAATATTGATATAGTTTTAGATTCGCCGTTCAATTTTCTATCTAACGATGTAATTATTTTTAAATAAATCGACTAGTTTTTGAGAAATCGATGTAAACGTTCCAACATTATAAACGCTCATATCTCAGTCAAATGTTAACCAATCTTCAATATTGATATAGTTTTAGATTCGCCGTTCAATTTTCTATCTAACGATGTAATTATTTTTAAATAAATCGACTAGTTTTTGAGAAATCGATGTAAACGTTCCAACATTATAAACGCTCATATCTCAGTCAAATGTTAACCAATCTTCAATATTGATATAGTTTTAGATTTGCCGTTCAATTTTCTATCTAACTGTGTAATTTTTTTAAATAAATCAACTAGTTTTTGAGAAATCGATGTAAACGTACCAACATTATAAACGCTCATATCTCATAAAAAAAAAAAAAAAAAAAAGTTCACCTAACCTAACCGAACCAAACCTCCCCTATTCGCCATTCAATTTCCTATCTAATGGTGTAATTTGTTTCGAGTTATCGATGTAAATGTTCCAACATTATAAACGCTCATATCTCAGTCAAATGTTAACCAATCTTCAATATTGATATAGTTTTAGATTTGCCGTTCAATTTTCTATCTAACTGTGTAATTTTTTTAAATAAATCAACTAGTTTTTGAGAAATCGATGTAAACGTACCAACATTATAAACGCTCATATCTCATAAAAAAAAAAAAAAAAAAAGTTCACCTAACCTAACCGAACCAAACCTCCCCTATTCGCCATTCAATTTCCTATCTAATGGTGTAATTTGTTTCGAGTTATCGATGTAAATGTTCCAACATTATAAACGCTCATATCTCAGTCAAATGTTAACCAATCTTCAATCTTGATATAGTTTTAGATTCGCCGTTCAATTTTCTATCTAACGATGTAATTATTTTTAAATAAATCGACTAGTTTTTGAGAAATCGATGTAAACGTTCCAAAATTATAAACGCTCATATCTCAGTCAAATGTTAACCAATCTTCAATATTGATATAGTTTTAGATTCGCCGTTCAATTTTCTATCTAACGGTGTAATTATTTTTAAATAAATCGACTAGTTTTTGAGAAATCGATGTAAACGTTCCAACATTATAAACGCTCATATCTCAGTCAAATGTTAACCAATCTTCAATATTGATATTGTTTTAGATTCGCCGTTCAATTTTCTATCTAACTGTGTAATTTTTTTAAATAAATCAACTAGTTTTTGAGAAATCGATGTAAACGTACCAACATTATTAACGCTCATATCTCATAAAAAAAAAAAAAAAAAAGTTCACCTAACCTAACCGAACCAAACCTCCCCTATTCGCCATTCAATTTCCTATCTAATGGTGTAATTTGTTTCGAGTTATCGATGTAAATGTTCCAACATTATAAACGCTCATATCTCAGTCAAATGTTAACCAATCTTCAATATTGATATTGTTTTAGATTCGCCGTTCAATTTTCTATCTAACTGTGTAATTTTTTTTAAATAAATCAACTAGTTTTTGAGAAATCGATGTAAACGTTCCAACATTATAAACGCTCATATCTCAGTCAAATGTTAACCAATCTTCAATATTGATATAGTTTTAGATTTGCCGTTCAATTTTCTATCTAACTGTGTAATTTTTTTAAATAAATCAACTAGTTTTTGAGAAATCGATGTAAACGTACCAACATTATAAACGCTCATATCTCATAAAAAAAAAAAAAAAAAAAAGTTCACCTAACCTAACCGAACCAAACCTCCCCTATTCGCCATTCAATTTCCTATCTAATGGTGTAATTTGTTTCGAGTTATCGATGTAAATGTTCCAACATTATAAACGCTCATATCTCAGTCAAATGTTAACCAATCTTCAATATTGATATAGTTTTAGATTCGCCGTTCAATTTTCTATCTAACGATGTAATTATTTTTAAATAAATCGACTAGTTTTTGAGAAATCGATGTAAACGTTCCAACATTATAAACGCTCATATCTCAGTCAAATGTTAACCAATCTTCAATATTGATATAGTTTTAGATTCGCCGTTCAATTTTCTATCTAACGGTGTAATTATTTTTAAATAAATCGACTAGTTTTTGAGAAATCGATGTAAACGTTCCAACATTATAAACGCTCATATCTCAGTCAAATGTTAACCAATCTTCAATATTGATATTGTTTTAGATTCGCCGTTCAATTTTCTATCTAATGATGTAATTATTTTTAAATAAATCGACTAGTTTTTGAGAAATCGATGTAAACGTTCCAACATTATAAACGCTCATATCTCAGTCAAATGTTAACCAATCTTCAATATTGATATTGTTTTAGATTCGCCGTTCAATTTTCTATCTAACTGTGTAATTTTTTTAAATAAATCAACTAGTTTTTGAGAAATCGATGTAAACGTACCAACATTATTAACGCTCATATCTCATAAAAAAAAAAAAAAAAAAGTTCACCTAACCTAACCGAACCAAACCTCCCCTATTCGCCATTCAATTTCCTATCTAATGGTGTAATTTGTTTCGAGTTATCGATGTAAATGTTCCAACATTATAAACGCTCATATCTCAGTCAAATGTTAACCAATCTTCAATATTGATATTGTTTTAGATTCGCCGTTCAATTTTCTATCTAACTGTGTAATTTTTTTTAAATAAATCAACTAGTTTTTGAGAAATCGATGTAAACGTTCCAACATTATAAACGCTCATATCTCAGTCAAATGTTAACCAATCTTCAATATTGATATAGTTTTAGATTTGCCGTTCAATTTTCTATCTAACTGTGTAATTTTTTTAAATAAATCAACTAGTTTTTGAGAAATCGATGTAAACGTACCAACATTATAAACGCTCATATCTCATAAAAAAAAAAAAAAAAAAAAGTTCACCTAACCTAACCGAACCAAACCTCCCCTATTCGCCATTCAATTTCCTATCTAATGGTGTAATTTGTTTCGAGTTATCGATGTAAATGTTCCAACATTATAAACGCTCATATCTCAGTCAAATGTTAACCAATCTTCAATATTGATATAGTTTTAGATTCGCCGTTCAATTTTCTATCTAACGATGTAATTATTTTTAAATAAATCGACTAGTTTTTGAGAAATCGATGTAAACGTTCCAACATTATAAACGCTCATATCTCAGTCAAATGTTAACCAATCTTCAATATTGATATAGTTTTAGATTCGCCGTTCAATTTTCTATCTAACGGTGTAATTATTTTTAAATAAATCGACTAGTTTTTGAGAAATCGATGTAAACGTTCCAACATTATAAACGCTCATATCTCAGTCAAATGTTAACCAATCTTCAATATTGATATTGTTTTAGATTCGCCGTTCAATTTTCTATCTAACTGTGTAATTTTTTTAAATAAATCAACTAGTTTTTGAGAAATCGATGTAAACGTACCAACATTATAAACGCTCATATCTCATAAAAAAAAAAAAAAAAAAAAGTTCACCTAACCTAACCGAACCAAACCTCCCCTATTCGCCATTCAATTTCCTATCTAATGGTGTAATTTGTTTCGAGTTATCGATGTAAATGTTCCAACATTATAAACGCTCATATCTCAGTCAAATGTTAACCAATCTTCAATATTGATATAGTTTTAGATTCGCCGTTCAATTTCCTATCTAACGATGTAATTATTTTTAAATAAATCGACTAGTTTTTGAGAAATCGATGTAAACGTTCCAACATTATAAACGCTCATATCTCAGTCAAATGTTAACCAATCTTCAATATTGATATTGTTTTAGATTCGCCGTTCAATTTTCTATCTAACTGTGTAATTTTTTTAAATAAATCAACTAGTTTTTGAGAAATCGATGTAAACGTACCAACATTATAAACGCTCATATCTCATAAAAAAAAAAAAAAAAAAAAGTTCACCTAACCTAACCGAACCAAACCTCCCCTATTCGCCATTCAATTTCCTATCTAATGGTGTAATTTGTTTCGAGTTATCGATGTAAATGTTCCAACATTATAAACGCTCATATCTCAGTCAAATGTTAACCAATCTTCAATATTGATATAGTTTTAGATTCGCCGTTCAATTTTCTATCTAACGATGTAATTATTTTTAAATAAATCGACTAGTTTTTGAGAAATCGATGTAAACGTTCCAACATTATAAACGCTCATATCTCAGTCAAATGTTAACCAATCTTCAATATTGATATAGTTTTAGATTTGCCGTTCAATTTTCTATCTAACTGTGTAATTTTTTTAAATAAATCAACTAGTTTTTGAGAAATCGATGTAAACGTACCAACATTATAAACGCTCATATCTCATAAAAAAAAAAAAAAAAAAAAGTTCACCTAACCTAACCGAACCAAACCTCCCCTATTCGCCATTCAATTTCCTATCTAATGGTGTAATTTGTTTCGAGTTATCGATGTAAATGTTCCAACATTATAAACGCTCATATCTCAGTCAAATGTTAACCAATCTTCAATATTGATATAGTTTTAGATTCGCCGTTCAATTTTCTATCTAACGATGTAATTATTTTTAAATAAATCGACTAGTTTTTGAGAAATCGATGTAAACGTTCCAACATTATAAACGCTCATATCTCAGTCAAATGTTAACCAATCTTCAATATTGATATAGTTTTAGATTTGCCGTTCAATTTTCTATCTAACTGTGTAATTTTTTTAAATAAATCAACTAGTTTTTGAGAAATCGATGTAAACGTACCAACATTATAAACGCTCATATCTCATAAAAAAAAAAAAAAAAAAAAGTTCACCTAACCTAACCGAACCAAACCTCCCCTATTCGCCATTCAATTTCCTATCTAATGGTGTAATTTGTTTCGAGTTATCGATGTAAATGTTCCAACATTATAAACGCTCATATCTCAGTCAAATGTTAACCAATCTTCAATATTGATATTGTTTTAGATTCGCCGTTCAATTTTCTATCTAACTGTGTAATTTTTTTTAAATAAATCAACTAGTTTTTGAGAAATCGATGTAAACGTTCCAACATTATAAACGCTCATATCTCAGTCAAATGTTAACCAATCTTCAATATTGATATAGTTTTAGATTTGCCGTTCAATTTTCTATCTAACTGTGTAATTTTTTTAAATAAATCAACTAGTTTTTGAGAAATCGATGTAAACGTACCAACATTATAAACGCTCATATCTCATAAAAAAAAAAAAAAAAAAAAAGTTCACCTAACCTAACCGAACCAAACCTCCCCTATTCGCCATTCAATTTCCTATCTAATGGTGTAATTTGTTTCGAGTTATCGATGTAAATGTTCCAACATTATAAACGCTCATATCTCAGTCAAATGTTAACCAATCTTCAATATTGATATAGTTTTAGATTCGCCGTTCAATTTTCTATCTAACGATGTAATTATTTTTAAATAAATCGACTAGTTTTTGAGAAATCGATGTAAACGTTCCAACATTATAAACGCTCATATCTCAGTCAAATGTTAACCAATCTTCAATATTGATATAGTTTTAGATTCGCCGTTCAATTTTCTATCTAACGGTGTAATTATTTTTAAATAAATCGACTAGTTTTTGAGAAATCGATGTAAACGTTCCAACATTATAAACGCTCATATCTCAGTCAAATGTTAACCAATCTTCAATATTGATATTGTTTTAGATTCGCCGTTCAATTTTCTATCTAACTGTGTAATTTTTTTAAATAAATCAACTAGTTTTTGAGAAATCGATGTAAACGTACCAACATTATAAACGCTCATATCTCATAAAAAAAAAAAAAAAAAAAAGTTCACCTAACCTAACCGAACCAAACCTCCCCTATTCGCCATTCAATTTCCTATCTAATGGTGTAATTTGTTTCGAGTTATCGATGTAAATGTTCCAACATTATAAACGCTCATATCTCAGTCAAATGTTAACCAATCTTCAATATTGATATAGTTTTAGATTCGCCGTTCAATTTTCTATCTAACGATGTAATTATTTTTAAATAAATCGACTAGTTTTTGAGAAATCGATGTAAACGTTCCAACATTATAAACGCTCATATCTCAGTCAAATGTTAACCAATCTTCAATATTGATATTGTTTTAGATTCGCCGTTCAATTTTCTATCTAACTGTGTAATTTTTTTAAATAAATCAACTAGTTTTTGAGAAATCGATGTAAACGTACCAACATTATAAACGCTCATATCTCATAAAAAAAAAAAAAAAAAAAAGTTCACCTAACCTAACCGAACCAAACCTCCCCTATTCGCCATTCAATTTCCTATCTAATGGTGTAATTTGTTTCGAGTTATCGATGTAAATGTTCCAACATTATAAACGCTCATATCTCAGTCAAATGTTAACCAATCTTCAATATTGATATAGTTTTAGATTCGCCGTTCAATTTTCTATCTAACGATGTAATTATTTTTAAATAAATCGACTAGTTTTTGAGAAATCGATGTAAACGTTCCAACATTATAAACGCTCATATCTCAGTCAAATGTTAACCAATCTTCAATATTGATATAGTTTTAGATTTGCCGTTCAATTTTCTATCTAACTGTGTAATTTTTTTAAATAAATCAACTAGTTTTTGAGAAATCGATGTAAACGTACCAACATTATAAACGCTCATATCTCATAAAAAAAAAAAAAAAAAAAAGTTCACCTAACCTAACCGAACCAAACCTCCCCTATTCGCCATTCAATTTCCTATCTAATGGTGTAATTTGTTTCGAGTTATCGATGTAAATGTTCCAACATTATAAACGCTCATATCTCAGTCAAATGTTAACCAATCTTCAATATTGATATAGTTTTAGATTCGCCGTTCAATTTTCTATCTAACGATGTAATTATTTTTAAATAAATCGACTAGTTTTTGAGAAATCGATGTAAACGTTCCAACATTATAAACGCTCATATCTCAGTCAAATGTTAACCAATCTTCAATATTGATATAGTTTTAGATTTGCCGTTCAATTTTCTATCTAACTGTGTAATTTTTTTAAATAAATCAACTAGTTTTTGAGAAATCGATGTAAACGTACCAACATTATAAACGCTCATATCTCATAAAAAAAAAAAAAAAAAAAAGTTCACCTAACCTAACCGAACCAAACCTCCCCTATTCGCCATTCAATTTCCTATCTAATGGTGTAATTTGTTTCGAGTTATCGATGTAAATGTTCCAACATTATAAACGCTCATATCTCAGTCAAATGTTAACCAATCTTCAATATTGATATAGTTTTAGATTCGCCGTTCAATTTTCTATCTAACGGTGTAATTATTCTTAAATAAATCGACTAGTTTTTGAGAAATCGATGTAAACGTTCCAACATTATAAACGCTCATATCTCAGTCAAATGTTAACCAATCTTCAATATTGATATTGTTTTAGATTCGCCGTTCAATTTTCTATCTAACTGTGTAATTATTTTTAAATAAATCGACTAGTTTTTGAGAAATCGATGTAAACGTACCAACATTATAAACGCTCATATCTCATAAAAAAAAAATAAAAAAAAAGTTCACCTAACCTAACCGAACCAAACCTCCCCTATTCGCCATTCAATTTCCTATCTAATGGTGTAATTTGTTTCGAGTTATCGATGTAAATGTTCCAACATTATAAACGCTCATATCTCAGTCAAATGTTAACCAATCTTCAATATTGATATAGTTTTAGATTCGCCGTTCAATTTTCTATCTAACGATGTAATTATTTTTAAATAAATCGACTAGTTTTTGAGAAATCGATGTAAACGTTCCAACATTATAAACGCTCATATCTCAGTCAAATGTTAACCAATCTTCAATATTGATATAGTTTTAGATTCGCCGTTCAATTTTCTATCTAACGGTGTAATTATTTTTAAATAAATCGACTAGTTTTTGAGAAATCGATGTAAACGTTCCAACATTATAAACGCTCATATCTCAGTCAAATGTTAACCAATCTTCAATATTGATATTGTTTTAGATTCGCCGTTCAATTTTCTATCTAACTGTGTAATTTTTTTAAATAAATCAACTAGTTTTTGAGAAATCGATGTAAACGTACCAACATTATAAACGCTCATATCTCATAAAAAAAAAAAAAAAAAAGTTCACCTAACCTAACCGAACCAAACCTCCCCTATTCGCCATTCAATTTCCTATCTAATGGTGTAATTTGTTTCGAGTTATCGATGTAAATGTTCCAACATTATAAACGCTCATATCTCAGTCAAATGTTAACCAATCTTCAATATTGATATAGTTTTAGATTCGCCGTTCAATTTTCTATCTAACGATGTAATTATTTTTAAATAAATCGACTAGTTTTTGAGAAATCGATGTAAACGTTCCAACATTATAAACGCTCATATCTCAGTCAAATGTTAACCAATCTTCAATATTGATATAGTTTTAGATTCGCCGTTCAATTTTCTATCTAACGGTGTAATTATTTTTAAATAAATCGACTAGTTTTTGAGAAATCGATGTAAACGTTCCAACATTATAAACGCTCATATCTCAGTCAAATGTTAACCAATCTTCAATATTGATATAGTTTTAGATTCGCCGTTCAATTTTCTATCTAACGGTGTAATTATTCTTAAATAAATCGACTAGTTTTTGAGAAATCGATGTAAACGTTCCAACATTGTAAACGCTCATATCTCAGTCAAATATTAACCAATCTTCAATATTGATATAGTTTTAAATTCGCCGTTCAATTTTCTATCTAACGGTGTAATTATTCTTAAATAAATCGACTAGTTTTTGAGAAATCGATGTAAACGTTCCAACATTATAAACGCTCATATCTCAGTCAAATGTTAACCAATCTTCAATATTGATATAGTTTTAGATTTGCCGTTCAATTTTCTATCTAACTGTGTAATTTTTTTAAATAAATCAACTAGTTTTTGAGAAATCGATGTAAACGTACCAACATTATAAACGCTCATATCTCATAAAAAAAAAAAAAAAAAAAAGTTCACCTAACCTAACCGAACCAAACCTCCCCTATTCGCCATTCAATTTCCTATCTAATGGTGTAATTTGTTTCGAGTTATCGATGTAAATGTTCCAACATTATAAACGCTCATATCTCAGTCAAATGTTAACCAATCTTCAATATTGATATAGTTTTAGATTCGCCGTTCAATTTTCTATCTAACGATGTAATTATTTTTAAATAAATCGACTAGTTTTTGAGAAATCGATGTAAACGTTCCAACATTATAAACGCTCATATCTCAGTCAAATGTTAACCAATCTTCAATATTGATATAGTTTTAGATTCGCCGTTCAATTTTCTATCTAACGATGTAATTATTTTTAAATAAATCGACTAGTTTTTGAGAAATCGATGTAAACGTTCCAACATTATAAACGCTCATATCTCAGTCAAATGTTAACCAATCTTCAATATTGATATAGTTTTAGATTTGCCGTTCAATTTTCTATCTAACTGTGTAATTTTTTTAAATAAATCAACTAGTTTTTGAGAAATCGATGTAAACGTTCCAACATTATAAACGCTCATATCTCAGTCAAATGTTAACCAATCTTCAATATTGATATAGTTTTAGATTCGCCGTTCAATTTTCTATCTAACGATGTAATTATTTTTAAATAAATCGACTAGTTTTTGAGAAATCGATGTAAACGTTCCAACATTATAAACGCTCATATCTCAGTCAAATGTTAACCAATCTTCAATATTGATATAGTTTTAGATTCGCCGTTCAATTTTCTATCTAACGGTGTAATTATTTTTAAATAAATCGACTAGTTTTTGAGAAATCGATGTAAACGTTCCAACATTGTAAACGCTCATATCTCAGTCAAATATTAACCAATCTTCAATATTGATATAGTTTTAAATTCGCCGTTCAATTTTCTATCTAACGATGTAATTATTTTTAAATAAATCGACTAGTTTTTGAGAAATCGATGTAAACGTTCCAACATTATAAACGCTCATATCTCAGTCAAATATTAACCAATCTTCAATATTGATATAGTTTTAAATTCGCCGTTCAATTTTCTATCTAACGATGTAATTATTCTTAAATAAATCGACTAGTTTTTGAGAAATCGATGTAAACGTTCCAACATTGTAAACGCTCATATCTCAGTCAAATATTAACCAATCTTCAATATTGATATAGTTTTAAATTCGCCGTTCAATTTTCTATCTAACGATGTAATTATTTTTAAATAAATCGACTAGTTTTTGAGAAATCGATGTAAACGTTCCAACATTATAAACGCTCATATCTCAGTCAAATATTAACCAATCTTCAATATTGATATAGTTTTAAATTTGCCGTTCAATTTTCTATCTAACGGTGTAATTATTCTTAAATAAATTGACTAGTTTTTGAGAAATCGATGTAAACGTTCCAACATTGTAAACGCTCATATCTCAGTCAAATATTAACCAATCTTCAATATTGATATAGTTTTAAATTCGCCGTTCAATTTTCTATCTAACGATGTAATTATTTTTAAATAAATCGACTAGTTTTTGAGAAATCGATGTAAACGTTCCAACATTATAAACGCTCATATCTCAGTCAAATGTTAACCAATCTTCAATATTGATATAGTTTTAGATTCGCCGTTCAATTTTCTATCTAACTGTGTAATTTTTTTAAATAAATCAACTAGTTTTTGAGAAATCGATGTAAATGTTCCAACATTATAAACGCTCATATCTCAGTCAAATGTAAACCAATCTTCATTATTGATATAGTTTTAGATTTGCCGTTCAATTTTCTATCTAACGGTGTAATTATTCTTAAATAAATCGACTAGTTTTTGAGAAATCGATGTAAACGTTCCAACATTGTAAACGCTCATATCTCAGTCAAATATTAACCAATCTTCAATATTGATATAGTTTTAAATTCGCCGTTCAATTTTCTATCTAACGATGTAATTATTTTTAAATAAATCGACTAGTTTTTGAGAAATCGATGTAAACGTTCCAACATTATAAACGCTCATATCTCAGTCAAATGTTAACCAATCTTCAATATTGATATAGTTTTAGATTCGCCGTTCAATTTTCTATCTAACGATGTAATTATTTTTAAATAAATCGACTAGTTTTTGAGAAATCGATGTAAACGTTCCAACATTATAAACGCTCATATCTCAGTCAAATGTTAACCAATCTTCAATATTGATATAGTTTTAGATTTGCCGTTCAATTTTCTATCTAACTGTGTAATTTTTTTAAATAAATCAACTAGTTTTTGAGAAATCGATGTAAACGTACCAACATTATAAACGCTCATATCTCATAAAAAAAAAAAAAAAAAAAAGTTCACCTAACCTAACCGAACCAAACCTCCCCTATTCGCCATTCAATTTCCTATCTAATGGTGTAATTTGTTTCGAGTTATCGATGTAAATGTTCCAACATTATAAACGCTCATATCTCAGTCAAATGTTAACCAATCTTCAATATTGATATAGTTTTAGATTCGCCGTTCAATTTTCTATCTAACGGTGTAATAATTCTTAAATAAATCGACTAGTTTTTGAGAAATCGATGTAAACGTTCCAACATTATAAACGCTCATATCTCAGTCAAATGTTAACCAATCTTCAATATTGATATAGTTTTAGATTCGCCGTTCAATTTTCTATCTAACGATGTAATTATTTTTAAATAAATCGACTAGTTTTTGAGAAATCGATGTAAACGTTCCAACATTATAAACGCTCATATCTCAGTCAAATGTTAACCAATCTTCAATATTGATATAGTTTTAGATTTGCCGTTCAATTTTCTATCTAACTGTGTAATTTTTTTAAATAAATCAACTAGTTTTTGAGAAATCGATGTAAACGTACCAACATTATAAACGCTCATATCTCATAAAAAAAAAAAAAAAAAAAAGTTCACCTAACCTAACCGAACCAAACCTCCCCTATTCGCCATTCAATTTCCTATCTAATGGTGTAATTTGTTTCGAGTTATCGATGTAAATGTTCCAACATTATAAACGCTCATATCTCAGTCAAATGTTAACCAATCTTCAATATTGATATAGTTTTAGATTCGCCGTTCAATTTTCTATCTAACGATGTAATTATTTTTAAATAAATCGACTAGTTTTTGAGAAATCGATGTAAACGTTCCAACATTATAAACGCTCATATCTCAGTCAAATGTTAACCAATCTTCAATATTGATATAGTTTTAGATTCGCCGTTCAATTTTCTATCTAACGATGTAATTATTTTTAAATAAATCGACTAGTTTTTGAGAAATCGATGTAAACGTTCCAACATTATAAACGCTCATATCTCAGTCAAATGTTAACCAATCTTCAATATTGATATAGTTTTAGATTTGCCGTTCAATTTTCTATCTAACTGTGTAATTTTTTTAAATAAATCAACTAGTTTTTGAGAAATCGATGTAAACGTACCAACATTATAAACGCTCATATCTCATAAAAAAAAAATAAAAAAAAAGTTCACCTAACCTAACCGAACCAAACCTCCCCTATTCGCCATTCAATTTCCTATCTAATGGTGTAATTTGTTTCGAGTTATCGATGTAAATGTTCCAACATTATAAACGCTCATATCTCAGTCAAATGTTAACCAATCTTCAATATTGATATAGTTTTAGATTCGCCGTTCAATTTTCTATCTAACGATGTAATTATTTTTAAATAAATCGACTAGTTTTTGAGAAATCGATGTAAACGTTCCAACATTATAAACGCTCATATCTCAGTCAAATGTTAACCAATCTTCAATATTGATATAGTTTTAGATTCGCCGTTCAATTTTCTATCTAACGGTGTAATTATTTTTAAATAAATCGACTAGTTTTTGAGAAATCGATGTAAACGTTCCAACATTATAAACGCTCATATCTCAGTCAAATGTTAACCAATCTTCAATATTGATATTGTTTTAGATTCGCCGTTCAATTTTCTATCTAACTGTGTAATTTTTTTAAATAAATCAACTAGTTTTTGAGAAATCGATGTAAACGTACAAACATTATAAACGCTCATATCTCATAAAAAAAAAAAAAAAAAAAGTTCACCTAACCTAACCGAACCAAACCTCCCCTATTCGCCATTCAATTTCCTATCTAATGGTGTAATTTGTTTCGAGTTATCGATGTAAATGTTCCAACATTATAAACGCTCATATCTCAGTCAAATGTTAACCAATCTTCAATATTGATATAGTTTTAGATTCGCCGTTCAATTTTCTATCTAACGATGTAATTATTTTTAAATAAATCGACTAGTTTTTGAGAAATCGATGTAAACGTTCCAACATTGTAAACGCTCATATCTCAGTCAAATATTAACCAATCTTCAATATTGATATAGTTTTAAATTCGCCGTTCAATTTTCTATCTAACGATGTAATTATTTTTAAATAAATCGACTAGTTTTTGAGAAATCGATGTAAACGTTCCAACATTATAAACGCTCATATCTCAGTCAAATATTAACCAATCTTCAATATTGATATTGTTTTAGATTCGCCGTTCAATTTTCTATCTAACTGTGTAATTTTTTTAAATAAATCAACTAGTTTTTGAGAAATCGATGTAAACGTACCAACATTATAAACGCTCATATCTCATAAAAAAAAAAAAAAAAAAGTTCACCTAACCTAACCGAACCAAACCTCCCCTATTCGCCATTCAATTTCCTATCTAATGGTGTAATTTGTTTCGAGTTATCGATGTAAATGTTCCAACATTATAAACGCTCATATCTCAGTCAAATGTTAACCAATCTTCAATATTGATATAGTTTTAGATTCGCCGTTCAATTTTCTATCTAACGATGTAATTATTTTTAAATAAATCGACTAGTTTTTGAGAAATCGATGTAAACGTTCCAACATTATAAACGCTCATATCTCAGTCAAATGTTAACCAATCTTCAATATTGATATAGTTTTAGATTCGCCGTTCAATTTTCTATCTAACGATGTAATTATTTTTAAATAAATCGACTAGTTTTTGAGAAATCGATGTAAACGTTCCAACATTATAAACGCTCATATCTCAGTCAAATGTTAACCAATCTTCAATATTGATATAGTTTTAGATTTGCCGTTCAATTTTCTATCTAACTGTGTAATTTTTTTAAATAAATCAACTAGTTTTTGAGAAATCGATGTAAACGTACCAACATTATAAACGCTCATATCTCATAAAAAAAAAAAAAAAAAAAAGTTCACCTAACCTAACCGAACCAAACCTCCCCTATTCGCCATTCAATTTCCTATCTAATGGTGTAATTTGTTTCGAGTTATCGATGTAAATGTTCCAACATTATAAACGCTCATATCTCAGTCAAATGTTAACCAATCTTCAATATTGATATAGTTTTAGATTCGCCGTTCAATTTTCTATCTAACGATGTAATTATTTTTAAATAAATCGACTAGTTTTTGAGAAATCGATGTAAACGTTCCAACATTATAAACGCTCATATCTCAGTCAAATGTTAACCAATCTTCAATATTGATATAGTTTTAGATTCGCCGTTCAATTTTCTATCTAACGGTGTAATTATTTTTAAATAAATCGACTAGTTTTTGAGAAATCGATGTAAACGTTCCAACATTATAAACGCTCATATCTCAGTCAAATGTTAACCAATCTTCAATATTGATATTGTTTTAGATTCGCCGTTCAATTTTCTATCTAACTGTGTAATTTTTTTAAATAAATCAACTAGTTTTTGAGCAATCGATGTAAACGTACCAACATTATAAACGCTCATATCTCATAAAAAAAAAAAAAAAAAAGTTCACCTAACCTAACCGAACCAAACCTACCCTGTTCGCCATTCAATTTCCTATCTAATGGTGTAATTTGTTTCGAGTTATCGATGTAAATGTTCCAACATTATAAACGCTCATATCTCAGTCAAATGTAAACCAATCTTCATTATTGATATAGTTTTAGATTTGCCGTTCAATTTTCTATCTAACGGTGTAATTATTCTTAAATAAATCGACTAGTTTTTGAGAAATCGATGTAAACGTTCCAACATTGTAAACGCTCATATCTCAGTCAAATATTAACCAATCTTCAATATTGATATAGTTTTAAATTCGCCGTTCAATTTTCTATCTAACGATGTAATTATTTTTAAATAAATCGACTAGTTTTTGAGAAATCGATGTAAACGTTCCAACATTATAAACGCTCATATCTCAGTCAAATGTTAACCAATCTTCAATATTGATATAGTTTTAGATTCGCCGTTCAATTTTCTATCTAACGATGTAATTATTTTTAAATAAATCGACTAGTTTTTGAGAAATCGATGTAAACGTTCCAACATTATAAACGCTCATATCTCAGTCAAATGTTAACCAATCTTCAATATTGATATAGTTTTAGATTTGCCGTTCAATTTTCTATCTAACTGTGTAATTTTTTTAAATAAATCAACTAGTTTTTGAGAAATCGATGTAAACGTACCAACATTATAAACGCTCATATCTCATAAAAAAAAAAAAAAAAAAAAGTTCACCTAACCTAACCGAACCAAACCTCCCCTATTCGCCATTCAATTTCCTATCTAATGGTGTAATTTGTTTCGAGTTATCGATGTAAATGTTCCAACATTATAAACGCTCATATCTCAGTCAAATGTTAACCAATCTTCAATATTGATATAGTTTTAGATTCGCCGTTCAATTTTCTATCTAACGGTGTAATTATTTTTAAATAAATCGACTAATTTTTGAGAAATCGATGTAAACGTTCCAACATTATAAACGCTCATATCTCAGTCAAATGTTAACCAATCTTCAATATTGATATAGTTTTAGATTCGCCGTTCAATTTTCTATCTAACGGTGTAATTATTCTTAAATAAATCGACTAGTTTTTGAGAAATCGATGTAAACGTTCCAACATTATAAACGCTCATATCTCAGTCAAATGTTAACCAATCTTCAATATTGATATAGTTTTAGATTCGCCGTTCAATTTTCTATCTAACGATGTAATTATTTTTAAATAAATCGACTAGTTTTTGAGAAATCGATGTAAACGTTCCAACATTATAAACGCTCATATCTCAGTCAAATGTTAACCAATCTTCAATATTGATATAGTTTTAGATTTGCCGTTCAATTTTCTATCTAACTGTGTAATTTTTTTAAATAAATCAACTAGTTTTTGAGAAATCGATGTAAACGTACCAACATTATAAACGCTCATATCTCATAAAAAAAAAAAAAAAAAAAAGTTCACCTAACCTAACCGAACCAAACCTCCCCTATTCGCCATTCAATTTCCTATCTAATGGTGTAATTTGTTTCGAGTTATCGATGTAAATGTTCCAACATTATAAACGCTCATATCTCAGTCAAATGTTAACCAATCTTCAATATTGATATAGTTTTAGATTCGCCGTTCAATTTTCTATCTAACGATGTAATTATTTTTAAATAAATCGACTAGTTTTTGAGAAATCGATGTAAACGTTCCAACATTATAAACGCTCATATCTCAGTCAAATGTTAACCAATCTTCAATATTGATATAGTTTTAGATTCGCCGTTCAATTTTCTATCTAACGGTGTAATTATTCTTAAATAAATCGACTAGTTTTTGAGAAATCGATGTAAACGTTCCAACATTATAAACGCTCATATCTCAGTCAAATGTTAACCAATCTTCAATATTGATATTGTTTTAGATTCGCCGTTCAATTTTCTATCTAACTGTGTAATTTTTTTAAATAAATCAACTAGTTTTTGAGAAATCGATGTAAACGTACCAACATTATAAACGCTCATATCTCATAAAAAAAAAAAAAAAAAAGTTCACCTAACCTAACCGAACCAAACCTCCCCTATTCGCCATTCAATTTCCTATCTAATGGTGTAATTTGTTTCGAGTTATCGATGTAAATGTTCCAACATTATAAACGCTCATATCTCAGTCAAATGTTAACCAATCTTCAATATTGATATAGTTTTAGATTCGCCGTTCAATTTTCTATCTAACGGTGTAATTATTCTTAAATAAATCGACTAGTTTTTGAGAAATCGATGTAAACGTTCCAACATTGTAAACGCTCATATCTCAGTCAAATATTAACCAATCTTCAATATTGATATAGTTTTAAATTCGCCGTTCAATTTTCTATCTAACGGTGTAATTATTCTTAAATAAATCGACTAGTTTTTGAGAAATCGATGTAAACGTTCCAACATTATAAACGCTCATATCTCAGTCAAATGTTAACCAATCTTCAATATTGATATAGTTTTAGATTTGCCGTTCAATTTTCTATCTAACTGTGTAATTTTTTTAAATAAATCAACTAGTTTTTGAGAAATCGATGTAAACGTACCAACATTATAAACGCTCATATCTCATAAAAAAAAAAAAAAAAAAAGTTCACCTAACCTAACCGAACCAAACCTCCCCTATTCGCCATTCAATTTCCTATCTAATGGTGTAATTTGTTTCGAGTTATCGATGTAAATGTTCCAACATTATAAACGCTCATATCTCAGTCAAATGTTAACCAATCTTCAATATTGATATAGTTTTAGATTCGCCGTTCAATTTTCTATCTAACGATGTAATTATTTTTAAATAAATCGACTAGTTTTTGAGAAATCGATGTAAACGTTCCAACATTATAAACGCTCATATCTCAGTCAAATGTTAACCAATCTTCAATATTGATATAGTTTTAGATTCGCCGTTCAATTTTCTATCTAACGGTGTAATTATTTTTAAATAAATCGACTAGTTTTTGAGAAATCGATGTAAACGTTCCAACATTATAAACGCTCATATCTCAGTCAAATGTTAACCAATCTTCAATATTGATATTGTTTTAGATTCGCCGTTCAATTTTCTATCTAACTGTGTAATTTTTTTAAATAAATCAACTAGTTTTTGAGCAATCGATGTAAACGTACCAACATTATAAACGCTCATATCTCATAAAAAAAAAAAAAAAAAAAGTTCACCTAACCTAACCGAACCAAACCTCCCCTATTCGCCATTCAATTTCCTATCTAATGGTGTAATTTGTTTCGAGTTATCGATGTAAATGTTCCAACATTATAAACGCTCATATCTCAGTCAAATGTTAACCAATCTTCAATATTGATATAGTTTTAAATTTGCCGTTCAATTTTCTATCTAACGATGTAATTATTTTTAAATAAATCGACTAGTTTTTGAGAAATCGATGTAAACGTTCCAACATTATAAACGCTCATATCTCAGTCAAATATTAACCAATCTTCAATATTGATATAGTTTTAAATTTGCCGTTCAATTTTCTATCTAACGATGTAATTATTTTTAAATAAATCGACTAGTTTTTGAGAAATCGATGTAAACGTTCCAACATTATAAACGCTCATATCTCAGTCAAATATTAACCAATCTTCAATATTGATATAGTTTTAAATTCGCCGTTCAATTTTCTATCTAACGATGTAATTATTCTTAAATAAATCGACTAGTTTTTGAGAAATCGATGTAAACGTTCCAACATTGTAAACGCTCATATCTCAGTCAAATATTAACCAATCTTCAATATTGATATAGTTTTAAATTCGCCGTTCAATTTTCTATCTAACGATGTAATTATTTTTAAATAAATCGACTAGTTTTTGAGAAATCGATGTAAACGTTCCAACATTATAAACGCTCATATCTCAGTCAAATATTAACCAATCTTCAATATTGATATAGTTTTAAATTTGCCGTTCAATTTTCTATCTAACGGTGTAATTATTCTTAAATAAATCGACTAGTTTTTGAGAAATCGATGTAAACGTTCCAACATTGTAAACGCTCATATCTCAGTCAAATATTAATTAATCTTCAATATTGATATAGTTTTAAATTCGCCGTTCAATTTTCTATCTAACGATGTAATTATTTTTAAATAAATCGACTAGTTTTTGAGAAATCGATGTAAACGTTCCAACATTATAAACGCTCATATCTCAGTCAAATGTTAACCAATCTTCAATATTGATATAGTTTTAGATTCGCCGTTCAATTTTCTATCTAACTGTGTAATTTTTTTAAATAAATCAACTAGTTTTTGAGAAATCGATGTAAACGTTCCAACATTATAAACGCTCATATCTCAGTCAAATGTTAACCAATCTTCAATATTGATATAGTTTTAGATTCGCCGTTCAATTTTCTATCTAACTGTGTAATTTTTTTAAATAAATCAACTAGTTTTTGAGCAATCGATGTAAACGTACCAACATTATAAACGCTCATATCTCATAAAAAAAAAAAAAAAAAAGTTCACCTAACCTAACCGAACCAAACCTACCCTGTTCGCCATTCAATTTCCTATCTAATGGTGTAATTTGTTTCGAGTTATCGATGTAAATGTTCCAACATTATAAACGCTCATATCTCAGTCAAATGTAAACCAATCTTCATTATTGATATAGTTTTAGATTTGCCGTTCAATTTTCTATCTAACGGTGTAATTATTCTTAAATAAATCGACTAGTTTTTGAGAAATCGATGTAAACGTTCCAACATTGTAAACGCTCATATCTCAGTCAAATATTAACCAATCTTCAATATTGATATAGTTTTAAATTCGCCGTTCAATTTTCTATCTAACGATGTAATTATTTTTAAATAAATCGACTAGTTTTTGAGAAATCGATGTAAACGTTCCAACATTATAAACGCTCATATCTCAGTCAAATGTTAACCAATCTTCAATATTGATATAGTTTTAGATTCGCCGTTCAATTTTCTATCTAACGATGTAATTATTTTTAAATAAATCGACTAGTTTTTGAGAAATCGATGTAAACGTTCCAACATTATAAACGCTCATATCTCAGTCAAATGTTAACCAATCTTCAATATTGATATAGTTTTAGATTTGCCGTTCAATTTTCTATCTAACTGTGTAATTTTTTTAAATAAATCAACTAGTTTTTGAGAAATCGATGTAAACGTACCAACATTATAAACGCTCATATCTCATAAAAAAAAAAAAAAAAAAAAGTTCACCTAACCTAACCGAACCAAACCTCCCCTATTCGCCATTCAATTTCCTATCTAATGGTGTAATTTGTTTCGAGTTATCGATGTAAATGTTCCAACATTATAAACGCTCATATCTCAGTCAAATGTTAACCAATCTTCAATATTGATATAGTTTTAGATTCGCCGTTCAATTTTCTATCTAACGGTGTAATTATTTTTAAATAAATCGACTAATTTTTGAGAAATCGATGTAAACGTTCCAACATTATAAACGCTCATATCTCAGTCAAATGTTAACCAATCTTCAATATTGATATAGTTTTAGATTCGCCGTTCAATTTTCTATCTAACGGTGTAATTATTCTTAAATAAATCGACTAGTTTTTGAGAAATCGATGTAAACGTTCCAACATTATAAACGCTCATATCTCAGTCAAATGTTAACCAATCTTCAATATTGATATAGTTTTAGATTCGCCGTTCAATTTTCTATCTAACGATGTAATTATTTTTAAATAAATCGACTAGTTTTTGAGAAATCGATGTAAACGTTCCAACATTATAAACGCTCATATCTCAGTCAAATGTTAACCAATCTTCAATATTGATATAGTTTTAGATTTGCCGTTCAATTTTCTATCTAACTGTGTAATTTTTTTAAATAAATCAACTAGTTTTTGAGAAATCGATGTAAACGTACCAACATTATAAACGCTCATATCTCATAAAAAAAAAAAAAAAAAAAGTTCACCTAACCTAACCGAACCAAACCTCCCCTATTCGCCATTCAATTTCCTATCTAATGGTGTAATTTGTTTCGAGTTATCGATGTAAATGTTCCAACATTATAAACGCTCATATCTCAGTCAAATGTTAACCAATCTTCAATATTGATATAGTTTTAGATTTGCCGTTCAATTTTCTATCTAACTGTGTAATTTTTTTAAATAAATCAACTAGTTTTTGAGAAATCGATGTAAACGTTCCAACATTATAAACGCTCATATCTCAGTCAAATGTTAACCAATCTTCAATATTGATATAGTTTTAGATTCGCCGTTCAATTTTCTATCTAACTGTGTAATTTTTTTAAATAAATCAACTAGTTTTTGAGCAATCGATGTAAACGTACCAACATTATAAACGCTCATATCTCATAAAAAAAAAAAAAAAAAAAGTTCACCTAACCTAACCGAACCAAACCTACCCTGTTCGCCATTCAATTTCCTATCTAATGGTGTAATTTGTTTCGAGTTATCGATGTAAATGTTCCAACATTATAAACGCTCATATCTCAGTCAAATGTAAACCAATCTTCATTATTGATATAGTTTTAGATTTGCCGTTCAATTTTCTATCTAACGGTGTAATTATTCTTAAATAAATCGACTAGTTTTTGAGAAATCGATGTAAACGTTCCAACATTGTAAACGCTCATATCTCAGTCAAATATTAACCAATCTTCAATATTGATATAGTTTTAAATTCGCCGTTCAATTTTCTATCTAACGGTGTAATTATTCTTAAATAAATCGACTAGTTTTTGAGAAATCGATGTAAACGTTCCAACATTATAAACGCTCATATCTCAGTCAAATGTTAACCAATCTTCAATATTGATATAGTTTTAGATTCGCCGTTCAATTTTCTATCTAACGGTGTAATTATTTTTAAATAAATCGACTAATTTTTGAGAAATCGATGTAAACGTTCCAACATTATAAACGCTCATATCTCAGTCAAATGTTAACCAATCTTCAATATTGATATAGTTTTAGATTCGCCGTTCAATTTTCTATCTAACGGTGTAATTATTCTTAAATAAATCGACTAGTTTTTGAGAAATCGATGTAAACGTTCCAACATTATAAACGCTCATATCTCAGTCAAATGTTAACCAATCTTCAATATTGATATAGTTTTAGATTCGCCGTTCAATTTTCTATCTAACGATGTAATTATTTTTAAATAAATCGACTAGTTTTTGAGAAATCGATGTAAACGTTCCAACATTATAAACGCTCATATCTCAGTCAAATGTTAACCAATCTTCAATATTGATATAGTTTTAGATTCGCCGTTCAATTTTCTATCTAACGATGTAATTATTCTTAAATAAATCGACTAGTTTTTGAGAAATCGATGTAAACGTTCCAACATTGTAAACGCTCATATCTCAGTCAAATATTAACCAATCTTCAATATTGATATAGTTTTGAATTCGCCGTTCAATTTTCTATCTAACGATGTAATTATTTTTAAATAAATCGACTAGTTTTTGAGAAATCGATGTAAACGTTCCAACATTATAAACGCTCATATCTCAGTCAAATATTAACCAATCTTCAATATTGATATAGTTTTAAATTTGCCGTTCAATTTTCTATCTAACGGTGTAATTATTCTTAAATAAATCGACTAGTTTTTGAGAAATCGATGTAAACGTTCCAACATTGTAAACGCTCATATCTCAGTCAAATATTAACCAATCTTCAATATTGATATAGTTTTAAATTCGCCGTTCAATTTTCTATCTAACGATGTAATTATTTTTAAATAAATCGACTAGTTTTTGAGAAATCGATGTAAACGTTCCAACATTATAAACGCTCATATCTCAGTCAAATGTTAACCAATCTTCAATATTGATATAGTTTTAGATTCGCCGTTCAATTTTCTATCTAACTGTGTAATTTTTTTAAATAAATCAACTAGTTTTTGAGAAATCGATGTAAACGTTCCAACATTATAAACGCTCATATCTCAGTCAAATGTTAACCAATCTTCAATATTGATATAGTTTTAGATTCGCCGTTCAATTTTCTATCTAACTGTGTAATTTTTTTAAATAAATCAACTAGTTTTTGAGCAATCGATGTAAACGTACCAACATTATAAACGCTCATATCTCATAAAAAAAAAAAAAAAAAAGTTCACCTAACCTAACCGAACCAAACCTACCCTGTTCGCCATTCAATTTCCTATCTAATGGTGTAATTTGTTTCGAGTTATCGATGTAAATGTTCCAACATTATAAACGCTCATATCTCAGTCAAATGTAAACCAATCTTCATTATTGATATAGTTTTAGATTTGCCGTTCAATTTTCTATCTAACGGTGTAATTATTCTTAAATAAATCGACTAGTTTTTGAGAAATCGATGTAAACGTTCCAACATTGTAAACGCTCATATCTCAGTCAAATATTAACCAATCTTCAATATTGATATAGTTTTAAATTCGCCGTTCAATTTTCTATCTAACGATGTAATTATTTTTAAATAAATCGACTAGTTTTTGAGAAATCGATGTAAACGTTCCAACATTATAAACGCTCATATCTCAGTCAAATGTTAACCAATCTTCAATATTGATATAGTTTTAGATTCGCCGTTCAATTTTCTATCTAACGATGTAATTATTTTTAAATAAATCGACTAGTTTTTGAGAAATCGATGTAAACGTTCCAACATTATAAACGCTCATATCTCAGTCAAATGTTAACCAATCTTCAATATTGATATAGTTTTAGATTTGCCGTTCAATTTTCTATCTAACTGTGTAATTTTTTTAAATAAATCAACTAGTTTTTGAGAAATCGATGTAAACGTACCAACATTATAAACGCTCATATCTCATAAAAAAAAAAAAAAAAAAAGTTCACCTAACCTAACCGAACCAAACCTCCCCTATTCGCCATTCAATTTCCTATCTAATGGTGTAATTTGTTTCGAGTTATCGATGTAAATGTTCCAACATTATAAACGCTCATATCTCAGTCAAATGTTAACCAATCTTCAATATTGATATAGTTTTAGATTCGCCGTTCAATTTTCTATCTAACGGTGTAATTATTTTTAAATAAATCGACTAATTTTTGAGAAATCGATGTAAACGTTCCAACATTATAAACGCTCATATCTCAGTCAAATGTTAACCAATCTTCAATATTGATATAGTTTTAGATTCGCCGTTCAATTTTCTATCTAACGATGTAATTATTTTTAAATAAATCGACTAGTTTTTGAGAAATCGATGTAAACGTTCCAACATTATAAACGCTCATATCTCAGTCAAATGTTAACCAATCTTCAATATTGATATAGTTTTAGATTTGCCGTTCAATTTTCTATCTAACTGTGTAATTTTTTTAAATAAATCAACTAGTTTTTGAGAAATCGATGTAAACGTACCAACATTATAAACGCTCATATCTCATAAAAAAAAAAAAAAAAAAAAGTTCACCTAACCTAACCGAACCAAACCTCCCCTATTCGCCATTCAATTTCCTATCTAATGGTGTAATTTGTTTCGAGTTATCGATGTAAATGTTCCAACATTATAAACGCTCATATCTCAGTCAAATGTTAACCAATCTTCAATATTGATATAGTTTTAGATTCGCCGTTCAATTTTCTATCTAACGATGTAATTATTTTTAAATAAATCGACTAGTTTTTGAGAAATCGATGTAAACGTTCCAACATTATAAACGCTCATATCTCAGTCAAATGTTAACCAATCTTCAATATTGATATAGTTTTAGATTCGCCGTTCAATTTTCTATCTAACGGTGTAATTATTTTTAAATAAATCGACTAGTTTTTGAGAAATCGATGTAAACGTTCCAACATTATAAACGCTCATATCTCAGTCAAATGTTAACCAATCTTCAATATTGATATTGTTTTAGATTCGCCGTTCAATTTTCTATCTAACTGTGTAATTTTTTTAAATAAATCAACTAGTTTTTGAGAAATCGATGTAAACGTACCAACATTATAAACGCTCATATCTCATAAAAAAAAAAAAAAAAAAAGTTCACCTAACCTAACCGAACCAAACCTCCCCTATTCGCCATTCAATTTCCTATCTAATGGTGTAATTTGTTTCGAGTTATCGATGTAAATGTTCCAACATTATAAACGCTCATATCTCAGTCAAATGTTAACCAATCTTCAATATTGATATAGTTTTAGATTCGCCGTTCAATTTTCTATCTAACTGTGTAATTTTTTTAAATAAATCAACTAGTTTTTGAGAAATCGATGTAAACGTTCCAACATTATAAACGCTCATATCTCAGTCAAATGTTAACCAATCTTCAATATTGATATAGTTTTAGATTCGCCGTTCAATTTTCTATCTAACTGTGTAATTTTTTTAAATAAATCAACTAGTTTTTGAGCAATCGATGTAAACGTACCAACATTATAAACGCTCATATCTCATAAAAAAAAAAAAAAAAAAAAGTTCACCTAACCTAACCGAACCAAACCTACCCTGTTCGCCATTCAATTTCCTATCTAATGGTGTAATTTGTTTCGAGTTATCGATGTAAATGTTCCAACATTATAAACGCTCATATCTCAGTCAAATGTAAACCAATCTTCATTATTGATATAGTTTTAGATTTGCCGTTCAATTTTCTATCTAACGGTGTAATTATTCTTAAATAAATCGACTAGTTTTTGAGAAATCGATGTAAACGTTCCAACATTGTAAACGCTCATATCTCAGTCAAATATTAACCAATCTTCAATATTGATATAGTTTTAAATTCGCCGTTCAATTTTCTATCTAACGGTGTAATTATTCTTAAATAAATCGACTAGTTTTTGAGAAATCGATGTAAACGTTCCAACATTATAAACGCTCATATCTCAGTCAAATGTTAACCAATCTTCAATATTGATATAGTTTTAGATTCGCCGTTCAATTTTCTATCTAACGGTGTAATTATTTTTAAATAAATCGACTAATTTTTGAGAAATCGATGTAAACGTTCCAACATTATAAACGCTCATATCTCAGTCAAATGTTAACCAATCTTCAATATTGATATAGTTTTAGATTCGCCGTTCAATTTTCTATCTAACGGTGTAATTATTCTTAAATAAATCGACTAGTTTTTGAGAAATCGATGTAAACGTTCCAACATTATAAACGCTCATATCTCAGTCAAATGTTAACCAATCTTCAATATTGATATAGTTTTAGATTCGCCGTTCAATTTTCTATCTAACGATGTAATTATTTTTAAATAAATCGACTAGTTTTTGAGAAATCGATGTAAACGTTCCAACATTATAAACGCTCATATCTCAGTCAAATGTTAACCAATCTTCAATATTGATATAGTTTTAGATTTGCCGTTCAATTTTCTATCTAACTGTGTAATTTTTTTAAATAAATCAACTAGTTTTTGAGAAATCGATGTAAACGTACCAACATTATAAACGCTCATATCTCATAAAAAAAAAAAAAAAAAAAAGTTCACCTAACCTAACCGAACCAAACCTCCCCTATTCGCCATTCAATTTCCTATCTAATGGTGTAATTTGTTTCGAGTTATCGATGTAAATGTTCCAACATTATAAACGCTCATATCTCAGTCAAATGTTAACCAATCTTCAATATTGATATAGTTTTAGATTCGCCGTTCAATTTTCTATCTAACGATGTAATTATTTTAAATAAATCAACTAGTTTTTGAGAAATCGATGTAAACGTTCCAACATTATAAACGCTCATATCTCAGTCAAATGTTAACCAATCTTCAATATTGATATAGTTTTAGATTCGCCGTTCAATTTTCTATCTAACTGTGTAATTTTTTTAAATAAATCAACTAGTTTTTGAGCAATCGATGTAAACGTACCAACATTATAAACGCTCATATCTCATAAAAAAAAAAAAAAAAAAAGTTCACCTAACCTAACCGAACCAAACCTACCCTGTTCGCCATTCAATTTCCTATCTAATGGTGTAATTTGTTTCGAGTTATCGATGTAAATGTTCCAACATTATAAACGCTCATATCTCAGTCAAATGTAAACCAATCTTCATTATTGATATAGTTTTAGATTTGCCGTTCAATTTTCTATCTAACGGTGTAATTATTCTTAAATAAATCGACTAGTTTTTGAGAAATCGATGTAAACGTTCCAACATTGTAAACGCTCATATCTCAGTCAAATATTAACCAATCTTCAATATTGATATAGTTTTAAATTCGCCGTTCAATTTTCTATCTAACGGTGTAATTATTCTTAAATAAATCGACTAGTTTTTGAGAAATCGATGTAAACGTTCCAACATTATAAACGCTCATATCTCAGTCAAATGTTAACCAATCTTCAATATTGATATAGTTTTAGATTCGCCGTTCAATTTTCTATCTAACTGTGTAATTTTTTTAAATAAATCAACTAGTTTTTGAGCAATCGATGTAAACGTACCAACATTATAAACGCTCATATCTCATAAAAAAAAAAAAAAAAAAGTTCACCTAACCTAACCGAACCAAACCTCCCCTGTTCGCCATTCAATTTCCTATCTAATGGTGTAATTTGTTTCGAGTTATCGATGTAAATGTTCCAACATTATAAAAGTTCACCTAACCTAACCGAACCAAACCTCCCCTATTCGCCGTTCAATTTTCTATCTAACGGTGTAATTATTTTTAAATAAATCGACTAGTTTTTGAGAAATCGATGTAAACGTTCCAACATTATAAACGCTCATATCTCAGTCAAATGTTAACCAATCTTCAATATTGATATAGTTTTAGATTCGCCGTTCAATTTTCTATCTAACGGTGTAATTATTCTTAAATAAATCGACTAGTTTTTGAGAAATCGATGTAAACGTTCCAACATTATAAACGCTCATATCTCAGTCAAATGTTAACCAATCTTCAATATTGATATGGTTTTAGATTCGCCGTTCAATTTTCTATCTAACGATGTAATTATTTTTAAATAAATCGACTAGTTTTTGAGAAATCGATGTAAACGTTCCAACATTATAAACGCTCATATCTCAGTCAAATGTTAACCAATCTTCAATATTGATATAGTTTTAGATTTGCCGTTCAATTTTCTATCTAACTGTGTAATTTTTTTAAATAAATCAACTAGTTTTTGAGAAATCGATGTAAACGTACCAACATTATAAACGCTCATATCTCATAAAAAAAAAAAAAAAAAAAAGTTCACCTAACCTAACCGAACCAAACCTCCCCTATTCGCCATTCAATTTCCTATCTAATGGTGTAATTTGTTTCGAGTTATCGATGTAAATGTTCCAACATTATAAACGCTCATATCTCAGTCAAATGTTAACCAATCTTCAATATTGATATAGTTTTAGATTCGCCGTTCAATTTTCTATCTAATGATGTAATTATTTTTAAATAAATCGACTAGTTTTTGAGAAATCGATGTAAACGTTCCAACATTATAAACGCTCATATCTCAGTCAAATGTTAACCAATCTTCAATATTGATATTGTTTTAGATTCGCCGTTCAATTTTCTATCTAACTGTGTAATTTTTTTAAATAAATCAACTAGTTTTTGAGAAATCGATGTAAACGTACCAACATTATAAACGCTCATATCTCATAAAAAAAAAAAAAAAAAAAGTTCACCTAACCTAACCGAACCAAACCTCCCCTATTCGCCATTCAATTTCCTATCTAATGGTGTAATTTGTTTCGAGTTATCGATGTAAACGTTCCAACATTATAAACGCTCATATCTCAGTCAAATGTTAACCAATCTTCAATATTGATATAGTTTTAGATTCGCCGTTCAATTTTCTATCTAACGGTGTAATTATTTTTAAATAAATCGACTAGTTTTTGAGAAATCGATGTAAACGTTCCAACATTATAAACGCTCATATCTCAGTCAAATGTTAACCAATCTTCAATATTGATATAGTTTTAGATTCGCCGTTCAATTTTCTATCTAACTGTGTAATTTTTTTAAATAAATCAACTAGTTTTTGAGCAATCGATGTAAACGTACCAACATTATAAACGCTCATATCTCATAAAAAAAAAAAAAAAAAAAGTTCACCTAACCTAACCGAACCAAACCTACCCTGTTCGCCATTCAATTTCCTATCTAATGGTGTAATTTGTTTCGAGTTATCGATGTAAATGTTCCAACATTATAAACGCTCATATCTCAGTCAAATGTAAACCAATCTTCATTATTGATATAGTTTTAGATTTGCCGTTTAATTTTCTATCTAACGGTGTAATTATTCTTAAATAAATCGACTAGTTTTTGAGAAATCGATGTAAACGTTCCAACATTGTAAACGCTCATATCTCAGTCAAATATTAACCAATCTTCAATATTGATATAGTTTTAAATTCGCCGTTCAATTTTCTATCTAACGGTGTAATTATTCTTAAATAAATCGACTAGTTTTTGAGAAATCGATGTAAACGTTCCAACATTATAAACGCTCATATCTCAGTCAAATGTTAACCAATCTTCAATATTGATATAGTTTTAGATTCGCCGTTCAATTTTCTATCTAACTGTGTAATTTTTTTAAATAAATCAACTAGTTTTTGAGCAATCGATGTAAACGTACCAACATTATAAACGCTCATATCTCATAAAAAAAAAAAAAAAAAAGTTCACCTAACCTAACCGAACCAAACCTCCCCTGTTCGCCATTCAATTTCCTATCTAATGGTGTAATTTGTTTCGAGTTATCGATGTAAATGTTCCAACATTATAAAAGTTCACCTAACCTAACCGAACCAAACCTCCCCTATTCGCCGTTCAATTTTCTATCTAACGGTGTAATTATTTTTAAATAAATCGACTAGTTTTTTGAGAAATCGATGTAAACGTTCCAACATTATAAACGCTCATATCTCAGTCAAATGTTAACCAATCTTCAATATTGATATAGTTTTAGATTCGCCGTTCAATTTTCTATCTAACGGTGTAATTATTCTTAAATAAATCGACTAGTTTTTGAGAAATCGATGTAAACGTTCCAACATTATAAACGCTCATATCTCAGTCAAATGTTAACCAATCTTCAATATTGATATAGTTTTAGATTCGCCGTTCAATTTTCTATCTAACGATGTAATTATTTTTAAATAAATCGACTAGTTTTTGAGAAATCGATGTAAACGTTCCAACATTATAAACGCTCATATCTCAGTCAAATGTTAACCAATCTTCAATATTGATATAGTTTTAGATTTGCCGTTCAATTTTCTATCTAACTGTGTAATTTTTTTAAATAAATCAACTAGTTTTTGAGAAATCGATGTAAACGTACCAACATTATAAACGCTCATATCTCATAAAAAAAAAAAAAAAAAAAAGTTCACCTAACCTAACCGAACCAAACCTCCCCTATTCGCCATTCAATTTCCTATCTAATGGTGTAATTTGTTTCGAGTTATCGATGTAAATGTTCCAACATTATAAACGCTCATATCTCAGTCAAATGTTAACCAATCTTCAATATTGATATAGTTTTAGATTCGCCGTTCAATTTTCTATCTAATGATGTAATTATTTTTAAATAAATCGACTAGTTTTTGAGAAATCGATGTAAACGTTCCAACATTATAAACGCTCATATCTCAGTCAAATGTTAACCAATCTTCAATATTGATATTGTTTTAGATTCGCCGTTCAATTTTCTATCTAACTGTGTAATTTTTTTAAATAAATCAACTAGTTTTTGAGAAATCGATGTAAACGTACCAACATTATAAACGCTCATATCTCATAAAAAAAAAAAAAAAAAAAGTTCACCTAACCTAACCGAACCAAACCTCCCCTATTCGCCATTCAATTTCCTATCTAATGGTGTAATTTGTTTCGAGTTATCGATGTAAACGTTCCAACATTATAAACGCTCATATCTCAGTCAAATGTTAACCAATCTTCAATATTGATATAGTTTTAGATTCGCCGTTCAATTTTCTATCTAACGGTGTAATTATTTTTAAATAAATCGACTAGTTTTTGAGAAATCGATGTAAACGTTCCAACATTATAAACGCTCATATCTCAGTCAAATGTTAACCAATCTTCAATATTGATATTGTTTTAGATTCGCCGTTCAATTTTCTATCTAACGATGTAATTATTTTAAATAAATCAACTAGTTTTTGAGAAATCGATGTAAACGTACCAACATTATAAACGCTCATATCTCATAAAAAAAAAAAAAAAAAAAGTTCACCTAACCTAACCGAACCAAACCTCCCCTATTCGCCATTCAATTTCCTATCTAATGGTGTAATTTGTTTCGAGTTATCGATGTAAATGTTCCAACATTATAAACGCTCATATCTCAGTCAAATGTTAACCAATCTTCAATATTGATATAGTTTTAGATTCGCCGTTCAATTTTCTATCTAACGATGTAATTATTTTTAAATAAATCGACTAGTTTTTGAGAAATCGATGTAAACGTTCCAACATTATAAACGCTCATATCTCAGTCAAATGTTAACCAATCTTCAATATTGATATAGTTTTAGATTCGCCGTTCAATTTTCTATCTAACGGTGTAATTATTTTTAAATAAATCGACTAGTTTTTGAGAAATCGATGTAAACGTTCCAACATTATAAACGCTCATATCTCAGTCAAATGTTAACCAATCTTCAATATTGATATTGTTTTAGATTCGCCGTTCAATTTTCTATCTAACTGTGTAATTTTTTTAAATAAATCAACTAGTTTTTGAGAAATCGATGTAAACGTTCCAACATTATAAACGCTCATATCTCAGTCAAATGTTAACCAATCTTCAATATTGATATAGTTTTAGATTCGCCGTTCAATTTTCTATCTAACAGTGTAATTATTTTTAAATAAATCGACTAGTTTTTGAGAAATCGATGTAAACGTTCCAACATTATAAACGCTCATATCTCAGTCAAATGTTAACCAATCTTCAATATTGATATTGTTTTAGATTCGCCGTTCAATTTTCTATCTAACTGTGTAATTTTTTTAAATAAATCAACTAGTTTTTGAGAAATCGATGTAAACGTACCAACATTATAAACGCTCATATCTCATAAAAAAAAAAAAAAAAAAAGTTCACCTAACCTAACCGAACCAAACCTCCCCTATTCGCCATTCAATTTCCTATCTAATGGTGTAATTTGTTTCGAGTTATCGATGTAAACGTTCCAACATTATAAACGCTCATATCTCAGTCAAATGTTAACCAATCTTCAATATTGATATAGTTTTAGATTCGCCGTTCAATTTTCTATCTAACGGTGTAATTATTTTTAAATAAATCGACTAGTTTTTGAGAAATCGATGTAAACGTTCCAACATTATAAACGCTCATATCTCAGTCAAATGTTAACCAATCTTCAATATTGATATTGTTTTAGATTCGCCGTTCAATTTTCTATCTAACTGTGTAATTTTTTTAAATAAATCAACTAGTTTTTGAGAAATCGATGTAAACGTACCAACATTATAAACGCTCATATCTCATAAAAAAAAAAAAAAAAAAAGTTCACCTAACCTAACCGAACCAAACCTCCCCTATTCGCCATTCAATTTCCTATCTAATGGTGTAATTTGTTTCGAGTTATCGATGTAAATGTTCCAACATTATAAACGCTCATATCTCAGTCAAATGTTAACCAATCTTCAATATTGATATAGTTTTAGATTCGCCGTTCAATTTTCTATCTAACGATGTAATTATTTTTAAATAAATCGACTAGTTTTTGAGAAATCGATGTAAACGTTCCAACATTATAAACGCTCATATCTCAGTCAAATGTTAACCAATCTTCAATATTGATATAGTTTTAGATTCGCCGTTCAATTTTCTATCTAACGGTGTAATTATTTTTAAATAAATCGACTAGTTTTTGAGAAATCGATGTAAACGTTCCAACATTATAAACGCTCATATCTCAGTCAAATGTTAACCAATCTTCAATATTGATATTGTTTTAGATTCGCCGTTCAATTTTCTATCTAACTGTGTAATTTTTTTAAATAAATCAACTAGTTTTTGAGAAATCGATGTAAACGTACCAACATTATAAACGCTCATATCTCATAAAAAAAAAAAAAAAAAAAAGTTCACCTAACCTAACCGAACCAAACCTCCCCTATTCGCCATTCAATTTCCTATCTAATGGTGTAATTTTTTTCGAGTTATCGATGTAAATGTTCCAACATTATAAACGCTCATATCTCAGTCAAATGTTAACCAATCTTCAATATTGATATAGTTTTAGATTCGCCGTTCAATTTTCTATCTAACGATGTAATTATTTTTAAATAAATCGACTAGTTTTTGAGAAATCGATGTAAACGTTCCAACATTATAAACGCTCATATCTCAGTCAAATGTTAACCAATCTTCAATATTGATATTGTTTTAGATTCGCCGTTCAATTTTCTATCTAACTGTGTAATTTTTTTAAATAAATCAACTAGTTTTTGAGAAATCGATGTAAACGTACCAACATTATAAACGCTCATATCTCATAAAAAAAAAAAAAAAAAAAGTTCACCTAACCTAACCGAACCAAACCTCCCCTATTCGCCATTCAATTTCCTATCTAATGGTGTAATTTGTTTCGAGTTATCGATGTAAATGTTCCAACATTATAAACGCTCATATCTCAGTCAAATGTTAACCAATCTTCAATATTGATATAGTTTTAGATTCGCCGTTCAATTTTCTATCTAACGATGTAATTATTTTTAAATAAATCAACTAGTTTTTGAGAAATCGATGTAAACGTACCAACATTATAAACGCTCATATCTCATAAAAAAAAAAAAAAAAAAAGTTCACCTAACCTAACCGAACCAAACCTCCCCTATTCGCCATTCAATTTCCTATCTAATGGTGTAATTTGTTTCGAGTTATCGATGTAAATGTTCCAACATTATAAACGCTCATATCTCAGTCAAATGTTAACCAATCTTCAATATTGATATAGTTTTAGATTCGCCGTTCAATTTTCTATCTAACGATGTAATTATTTTTAAATAAATCGACTAGTTTTTGAGAAATCGATGTAAACGTTCCAACATTATAAACGCTCATATCTCAGTCAAATGTTAACCAATCTTCAATATTGATATAGTTTTAGATTTGCCGTTCAATTTTCTATCTAACTGTGTAATTTTTTTAAATAAATCAACTAGTTTTTGAGAAATCGATGTAAACGTACCAACATTATAAACGCTCATATCTCATAAAAAAAAAAAAAAAAAAAAAGTTCACCTAACCTAACCGAACCAAACCTCCCCTATTCGCCATTCAATTTCCTATCTAATGGTGTAATTTGTTTCGAGTTATCGATGTAAATGTTCCAACATTATAAACGCTCATATCTCAGTCAAATGTTAACCAATCTTCAATATTGATATAGTTTTAGATTCGCCGTTCAATTTTCTATCTAACGATGTAATTTTTTTAAATAAATCAACTAGTTTTTGAGAAATCGATGTAAACGTACCAACATTATAAACGCTCATATCTCATAAAAAAAAAAAAAAAAAAAGTTCACCTAACCTAACCGAACCAAACCTCCCCTATTCGCCATTCAATTTCCTATCTAATGGTGTAATTTGTTTCGAGTTATCGATGTAAATGTTCCAACATTATAAACGCTCATATCTCAGTCAAATGTTAACCAATCTTCAATATTGATATAGTTTTAGATTCGCCGTTCAATTTTCTATCTAACGATGTAATTATTTTTAAATAAATCAACTAGTTTTTGAGAAATCGATGTAAACGTACCAACATTATAAACGCTCATATCTCATAAAAAAAAAAAAAAAAAAAGTTCACCTAACCTAACCGAACCAAACCTCCCCTATTCGCCATTCAATTTCCTATCTAATGGTGTAATTTGTTTCGAGTTATCGATGTAAATGTTCCAACATTATAAACGCTCATATCTCAGTCAAATGTTAACCAATCTTCAATATTGATATAGTTTTAGATTCGCCGTTCAATTTTCTATCTAACGATGTAATTATTTTTAAATAAATCGACTAGTTTTTGAGAAATCGATGTAAACGTTCCAACATTATAAACGCTCATATCTCAGTCAAATGTTAACCAATCTTCAATATTGATATAGTTTTAGATTTGCCGTTCAATTTTCTATCTAACTGTGTAATTTTTTTAAATAAATCAACTAGTTTTTGAGAAATCGATGTAAACGTACCAACATTATAAACGCTCATATCTCATAAAAAAAAAAAAAAAAAAAAGTTCACCTAACCTAACCGAACCAAACCTCCCCTATTCGCCATTCAATTTCCTATCTAATGGTGTAATTTGTTTCGAGTTATCGATGTAAATGTTCCAACATTATAAACGCTCATATCTCAGTCAAATGTTAACCAATCTTCAATATTGATATAGTTTTAGATTCGCCGTTCAATTTTCTATCTAACGATGTAATTATTTTTAAATAAATCGACTAGTTTTTGAGAAATCGATGTAAACGTTCCAACATTATAAACGCTCATATCTCAGTCAAATGTTAACCAATCTTCAATATTGATATTGTTTTAGATTCGCCGTTCAATTTTCTATCTAACTGTGTAATTTTTTTAAATAAATCAACTAGTTTTTGAGAAATCGATGTAAACGTACCAACATTATAAACGCTCATATCTCATAAAAAAAAAAAAAAAAAAAAGTTCACCTAACCTAACCGAACCAAACCTCCCCTATTCGCCATTCAATTTCCTATCTAATGGTGTAATTTGTTTCGAGTTATCGATGTAAATGTTCCAACATTATAAACGCTCATATCTCAGTCAAATGTTAACCAATCTTCAATATTGATATAGTTTTAGATTCGCCGTTCAATTTTCTATCTAACGATGTAATTATTTTTAAATAAATCAACTAGTTTTTGAGAAATCGATGTAAACGTACCAACATTATAAACGCTCATATCTCATAAAAAAAAAAAAAAAAAAAGTTCACCTAACCTAACCGAACCAAACCTCCCCTATTCGCCATTCAATTTCCTATCTAATGGTGTAATTTGTTTCGAGTTATCGATGTAAATGTTCCAACATTATAAACGCTCATATCTCAGTCAAATGTTAACCAATCTTCAATATTGATATAGTTTTAGATTCGCCGTTCAATTTTCTATCTAACGATGTAATTATTTTTAAATAAATCGACTAGTTTTTGAGAAATCGATGTAAACGTTCCAACATTATAAACGCTCATATCTCAGTCAAATGTTAACCAATCTTCAATATTGATATAGTTTTAGATTTGCCGTTCAATTTTCTATCTAACTGTGTAATTTTTTTAAATAAATCAACTAGTTTTTGAGAAATCGATGTAAACGTACCAACATTATAAACGCTCATATCTCATAAAAAAAAAAAAAAAAAAAAGTTCACCTAACCTAACCGAACCAAACCTCCCCTATTCGCCATTCAATTTCCTATCTAATGGTGTAATTTGTTTCGAGTTATCGATGTAAATGTTCCAACATTATAAACGCTCATATCTCAGTCAAATGTTAACCAATCTTCAATATTGATATAGTTTTAGATTCGCCGTTCAATTTTCTATCTAACGATGTAATTATTTTTAAATAAATCGACTAGTTTTTGAGAAATCGATGTAAACGTTCCAACATTATAAACGCTCATATCTCAGTCAAATGTTAACCAATCTTCAATATTGATATAGTTTTAGATTCGCCGTTCAATTTTCTATCTAACGGTGTAATTATTTTTAAATAAATCGACTAGTTTTTGAGAAATCGATGTAAACGTTCCAACATTATAAACGCTCATATCTCAGTCAAATGTTAACCAATCTTCAATATTGATATTGTTTTAGATTCGCCGTTCAATTTTCTATCTAACTGTGTAATTTTTTTTAATAAATCAACTAGTTTTTGAGAAATCGATGTAAACGTACCAACATTATAAACGCTCATATCTCATAAAAAAAAAAAAAAAAAAAGTTCACCTAACCTAACCGAACCAAACCTCCCCTATTCGCCATTCAATTTCCTATCTAATGGTGTAATTTGTTTCGAGTTATCGATGTAAATGTTCCAACATTATAAACGCTCATATCTCAGTCAAATGTTAACCAATCTTCAATATTGATATAGTTTTAGATTTGCCGTTCAATTTTCTATCTAACTGTGTAATTTTTTTAAATAAATCAACTAGTTTTTGAGAAATCGATGTAAACGTACCAACATTATAAACGCTCATATCTCATAAAAAAAAAAAAAAAAAAAAGTTCACCTAACCTAACCGAACCAAACCTCCCCTATTCGCCATTCAATTTCCTATCTAATGGTGTAATTTGTTTCGAGTTATCGATGTAAATGTTCCAACATTATAAACGCTCATATCTCAGTCAAATGTTAACCAATCTTCAATATTGATATAGTTTTAGATTCGCCGTTCAATTTTCTATCTAACTGTGTAATTTTTTTAAATAAATCAACTAGTTTTTGAGAAATCGATGTAAACGTTCCAACATTATAAACGCTCATATCTCAGTCAAATGTTAACCAATCTTCAATATTGATATAGTTTTAGATTCGCCGTTCAATTTTCTATCTAACTGTGTAATTTTTTTAAATAAATCAACTAGTTTTTGAGCAATCGATGTAAACGTACCAACATTATAAACGCTCATATCTCATAAAAAAAAAAAAAAAGTTCACCTAACCTAACCGAACCAAACCTCCCCTATTCGCCATTCAATTTCCTATCTAATGGTGTAATTTGTTTCGAGTTATCGATGTAAATGTTCCAACATTATAAACGCTCATATCTCAGTCAAATGTTAACCAATCTTCAATATTGATATAGTTTTAGATTCGCCGTTCAATTTTCTATCTAACTGTGTAATTTTTTTAAATAAATCAACTAGTTTTTGAGAAATCGATGTAAACGTTCCAACATTATAAACGCTCATATCTCAGTCAAATGTTAACCAATCTTCAATATTGATATAGTTTTAGATTCGCCGTTCAATTTTCTATCTAACGATGTAATTATTTTTAAATAAATCGACTAGTTTTTGAGAAATCGATGTAAACGTTCCAACATTATAAACGCTCATATCTCAGTCAAATGTTAACCAATCTTCAATATTGATATTGTTTTAGATTCGCCGTTCAATTTTCTATCTAACTGTGTAATTTTTTTAAATAAATCAACTAGTTTTTGAGAAATCGATGTAAACGTACCAACATTATAAACGCTCATATCTCATAAAAAAAAAAAAAAAAAAAGTTCACCTAACCTAACCGAACCAAACCTCCCCTATTCGCCATTCAATTTCCTATCTAATGGTGTAATTTGTTTCGAGTTATCGATGTAAATGTTCCAACATTATAAACGCTCATATCTCAGTCAAATGTTAACCAATCTTCAATATTGATATAGTTTTAGATTCGCCGTTCAATTTTCTATCTAACTGTGTAATTTTTTTAAATAAATCAACTAGTTTTTGAGAAATCGATGTAAACGTTCCAACATTATAAACGCTCATATCTCAGTCAAATGTTAACCAATCTTCAATATTGATATAGTTTTAGATTCGCCGTTCAATTTTCTATCTAACGATGTAATTATTTTTAAATAAATCGACTAGTTTTTGAGAAATCGATGTAAACGTTCCAACATTATAAACGCTCATATCTCAGTCAAATGTTAACCAATCTTCAATATTGATATAGTTTTAGATTTGCCGTTCAATTTTCTATCTAACTGTGTAATTTTTTTAAATAAATCAACTAGTTTTTGAGAAATCGATGTAAACGTACCAACATTATAAACGCTCATATCTCATAAAAAAAAAAAAAAAAAAAAGTTCACCTAACCTAACCGAACCAAACCTACCCTGTTCGCCATTCAATTTCCTATCTAATGGTGTAATTTGTTTCGAGTTATCGATGTAAATGTTCCAACATTATAAACGCTTATATCTCAGTCAAATGTAAACCAATCTTCATTATTGATATAGTTTTAGATTTGCCGTTCAATTTTCTATCTAACGGTGTAATTATTCTTAAATAAATCGACTAGTTTTTGAGAAATCGATGTAAACGTTCCAACATTGTAAACGCTCATATCTCAGTCAAATATTAACCAATCTTCAATATTGATATAGTTTTAAATTCGCCGTTCAATTTTCTATCTAACGATGTAATTATTTTTAAATAAATCGACTAGTTTTTGAGAAATCGATGTAAACGTTCCAACATTATAAACGCTCATATCTCAGTCAAATGTTAACAAATCTTCAATATTGATATAGTTTTAGATTCGCCGTTCAATTTTCTATCTAACTGTGTAATTTTTTTAAATAAATCAACTAGTTTTTGAGAAATCGATGTAAACGTTCCAACATTATAAACGCTCATATCTCAGTCAAATGTTAACCAATCTTCAATATTGATATAGTTTTAGATTCGCCGTTCAATTTTCTATCTAACGGTGTAATTATTTTTAAATAAATCGACTAGTTTTTGAGAAATCGATGTAAACGTTCCAACATTATAAACGCTCATATCTCATAAAAAAAAAAAAAAAAAAAGTTCACCTAACCTAACCGAACCAAACCTCCCCTATTCGCCATTCAATTTCCTATCTAATGGTGTAATTTGTTTCGAGTTATCGATGTAAATGTTCCAACATTATAAACGCTCATATCTCAGTCAAATGTTAACCAATCTTCAATATTGATATAGTTTTAGATTCGCCGTTCAATTTTCTATCTAACTGTGTAATTTTTTTAAATAAATCAACTAGTTTTTGAGAAATCGATGTAAACGTTCCAACATTATAAACGCTCATATCTCAGTCAAATGTTAACCAATCTTCAATATTGATATAGTTTTAGATTCGCCGTTCAATTTTCTATCTAACGATGTAATTATTTTTAAATAAATCGACTAGTTTTTGAGAAATCGATGTAAACGTTCCAACATTATAAACGCTCATATCTCAGTCAAATGTTAACCAATCTTCAATATTGATATAGTTTTAGATTCGCCGTTCAATTTTCTATCTAACTGTGTAATTTTTTTAAATAAATCAACTAGTTTTTGAGCAATCGATGTAAACGTACCAACATTATAAACGCTCATATCTCATAAAAAAAAAAAAAAAAAAAGTTCACCTAACCTAACCGAACCAAACCTCCCCTATTCGCCATTCAATTTCCTATCTAATGGTGTAATTTGTTTCGAGTTATCGATGTAAATGTTCCAACATTATAAACGCTCATATCTCAGTCAAATGTAAACCAATCTTCATTATTGATATAGTTTTAGATTTGCCGTTCAATTTTCTATCTAACGGTGTAATTATTCTTAAATAAATCGACTAGTTTTTGAGAAATCGATGTAAACGTTCCAACATTGTAAACGCTCATATCTCAGTCAAATATTAACCAATCTTCAATATTGATATAGTTTTAAATTCGCCGTTCAATTTTCTATCTAACGATGTAATTATTTTTAAATAAATCGACTAGTTTTTGAGAAATCGATGTAAACGTTCCAACATTATAAACGCTCATATCTCAGTCAAATGTTAACCAATCTTCAATATTGATATAGTTTTAGATTCGCCGTTCAATTTTCTATCTAACTGTGTAATTTTTTTAAATAAATCAACTAGTTTTTGAGAAATCGATGTAAACGTTCCAACATTATAAACGCTCATATCTCAGTCAAATGTTAACCAATCTTCAATATTGATATAGTTTTAGATTCGCCGTTCAATTTTCTATCTAACTGTGTAATTTTTTTAAATAAATCAACTAGTTTTTGAGCAATCGATGTAAACGTACCAACATTATAAACGCTCATATCTCATAAAAAAAAAAAAAAAAAAAGTTCACCTAACCTAACCGAACCAAACCTCCCCTATTCGCCATTCAATTTCCTATCTAATGGTGTAATTTGTTTCGAGTTATCGATGTAAATGTTCCAACATTATAAACGCTCATATCTCAGTCAAATGTTAACCAATCTTCAATATTGATATAGTTTTAGATTCGCCGTTCAATTTTCTATCTAACTGTGTAATTTTTTTAAATAAATCAACTAGTTTTTGAGAAATCGATGTAAACGTTCCAACATTATAAACGCTCATATCTCAGTCAAATGTTAACCAATCTTCAATATTGATATAGTTTTAGATTCGCCGTTCAATTTTCTATCTAACGATGTAATTATTTTTAAATAAATCGACTAGTTTTTGAGAAATCGTTGTAAACGTTCCAACATTATAAACGCTCATATCTCAGTCAAATGTTAACCAATCTTCAATATTGATATAGTTTTAGATTCGCCGTTCAATTTTCTATCTAACGATGTAATTATTTTTAAATAAATCGACTAGTTTTTGAGAAATCGATGTAAACGTTCCAACATTATAAACGCTCATATCTCAGTCAAATGTTAACCAATCTTCAATATTGATATAGTTTTAGATTTGCCGTTCAATTTTCTATCTAACTGTGTAATTTTTTTAAATAAATCAACTAGTTTTTGAGAAATCGATGTAAACGTACCAACATTATAAACGCTCATATCTCATAAAAAAAAAAAAAAAAAAAAGTTCACCTAACCTAACCGAACCAAACCTACCCTGTTCGCCATTCAATTTCCTATCTAATGGTGTAATTTGTTTCGAGTTATCGATGTAAATGTTCCAACATTATAAACGCTCATATCTCAGTCAAATGTTAACCAATCTTCAATATTGATATAGTTTTAGATTCGCCGTTCAATTTTCTATCTAACTGTGTAATTTTTTTAAATAAATCAACTAGTTTTTGAGCAATCGATGTAAACGTACCAACATTATAAACGCTCATATCTCATAAAAAAAAAAAAAAAAAAAGTTCACCTAACCTAACCGAACCAAACCTCCCCTATTCGCCATTCAATTTCCTATCTAATGGTGTAATTTGTTTCGAGTTATCGATGTAAATGTTCCAACATTATAAACGCTCATATCTCAGTCAAATGTAAACCAATCTTCATTATTGATATAGTTTTAGATTTGCCGTTCAATTTTCTATCTAACGGTGTAATTATTCTTAAATAAATCGACTAGTTTTTGAGAAATCGATGTAAACGTTCCAACATTGTAAACGCTCATATCTCAGTCAAATATTAACCAATCTTCAATATTGATATAGTTTTAAATTCGCCGTTCAATTTTCTATCTAACGATGTAATTATTTTTAAATAAATCGACTAGTTTTTGAGAAATCGATGTAAACGTTCCAACATTATAAACGCTCATATCTCAGTCAAATGTTAACCAATCTTCAATATTGATATAGTTTTAGATTCGCCGTTCAATTTTCTATCTAACTGTGTAATTTTTTTAAATAAATCAACTAGTTTTTGAGAAATCGATGTAAACGTTCCAACATTATAAACGCTCATATCTCAGTCAAATGTTAACCAATCTTCAATATTGATATAGTTTTAGATTCGCCGTTCAATTTTCTATCTAACTGTGTAATTTTTTTAAATAAATCAACTAGTTTTTGAGCAATCGATGTAAACGTACCAACATTATAAACGCTCATATCTCATAAAAAAAAAAAAAAAAAAGTTCACCTAACCTAACCGAACCAAACCTCCCCTATTCGCCATTCAATTTCCTATCTAATGGTGTAATTTGTTTCGAGTTATCGATGTAAATGTTCCAACATTATAAACGCTCATATCTCAGTCAAATGTTAACCAATCTTCAATATTGATATAGTTTTAGATTCGCCGTTCAATTTTCTATCTAACTGTGTAATTTTTTTAAATAAATCAACTAGTTTTTGAGAAATCGATGTAAACGTTCCAACATTATAAACGCTCATATCTCAGTCAAATGTTAACCAATCTTCAATATTGATATAGTTTTAGATTCGCCGTTCAATTTTCTATCTAACGATGTAATTATTTTTAAATAAATCGACTAGTTTTTGAGAAATCGTTGTAAACGTTCCAACATTATAAACGCTCATATCTCAGTCAAATGTTAACCAATCTTCAATATTGATATAGTTTTAGATTCGCCGTTCAATTTTCTATCTAACGATGTAATTATTTTTAAATAAATCGACTAGTTTTTGAGAAATCGATGTAAACGTTCCAACATTATAAACGCTCATATCTCAGTCAAATGTTAACCAATCTTCAATATTGATATAGTTTTAGATTTGCCGTTCAATTTTCTATCTAACTGTGTAATTTTTTTAAATAAATCAACTAGTTTTTGAGAAATCGATGTAAACGTACCAACATTATAAACGCTCATATCTCATAAAAAAAAAAAAAAAAAAAAGTTCACCTAACCTAACCGAACCAAACCTACCCTGTTCGCCATTCAATTTCCTATCTAATGGTGTAATTTGTTTCGAGTTATCGATGTAAATGTTCCAACATTATAAACGCTCATATCTCAGTCAAATGTAAACCAATCTTCATTATTGATATAGTTTTAGATTTGCCGTTCAATTTTCTATCTAACGGTGTAATTATTCTTAAATAAATCGACTAGTTTTTGAGAAATCGATGTAAACGTTCCAACATTGTAAACGCTCATATCTCAGTCAAATATTAACCAATCTTCAATATTGATATAGTTTTAAATTCGCCGTTCAATTTTCTATCTAACGATGTAATTATTTTTAAATAAATCGACTAGTTTTTGAGAAATCGATGTAAACGTTCCAACATTATAAACGCTCATATCTCAGTCAAATGTTAACCAATCTTCAATATTGATATAGTTTTAGATTCGCCGTTCAATTTTCTATCTAACGATGTAATTATTTTTAAATAAATCGACTAGTTTTTGAGAAATCGATGTAAACGTTCCAACATTATAAACGCTCATATCTCAGTCAAATGTTAACCAATCTTCAATATTGATATAGTTTTAGATTTGCCGTTCAATTTTCTATCTAACTGTGTAATTTTTTTAAATAAATCAACTAGTTTTTGAGAAATCGATGTAAACGTACCAACATTATAAACGCTCATATCTCATAAAAAAAAAAAAAAAAAAAAGTTCACCTAACCTAACCGAACCAAACCTCCCCTATTCGCCATTCAATTTCCTATCTAATGGTGTAATTTGTTTCGAGTTATCGATGTAAATGTTCCAACATTATAAACGCTCATATCTCAGTCAAATGTTAACCAATCTTCAATATTGATATAGTTTTAGATTCGCCGTTCAATTTTCTATCTAACTGTGTAATTTTTTTAAATAAATCAACTAGTTTTTGAGAAATCGATGTAAACGTTCCAACATTATAAACGCTCATATCTCAGTCAAATGTTAACCAATCTTCAATATTGATATAGTTTTAGATTCGCCGTTCAATTTTCTATCTAACTGTGTAATTTTTTTAAATAAATCAACTAGTTTTTGAGCAATCGATGTAAACGTACCAACATTATAAACGCTCATATCTCATAAAAAAAAAAAAAAAAAAAGTTCACCTAACCTAACCTAACCGAACCAAACCTCCCCTATTCGCCATTCAATTTCCTATCTAATGGTGTAATTTGTTTCGAGTTATCGATGTAAATGTTCCAACATTATAAACGCTCATATCTCAGTCAAATGTTAACCAATCTTCAATATTGATATAGTTTTAGATTCGCCGTTCAATTTTCTATCTAACTGTGTAATTTTTTTAAATAAATCAACTAGTTTTTGAGAAATCGATGTAAACGTTCCAACATTATAAACGCTCATATCTCAGTCAAATGTTAACCAATCTTCAATATTGATATAGTTTTAGATTCGCCGTTCAATTTTCTATCTAACGATGTAATTATTTTTAAATAAATCGACTAGTTTTTGAGAAATCGATGTAAACGTTCCAACATTATAAACGCTCATATCTCAGTCAAATGTTAACCAATCTTCAATATTGATATAGTTTTAGATTCGCCGTTCAATTTTCTATCTAACGATGTAATTATTTTTAAATAAATCGACTAGTTTTTGAGAAATCGATGTAAACGTTCCAACATTATAAACGCTCATATCTCAGTCAAATGTTAACCAATCTTCAATATTGATATAGTTTTAGATTTGCCGTTCAATTTTCTATCTAACTGTGTAATTTTTTTAAATAAATCAACTAGTTTTTGAGAAATCGATGTAAACGTACCAACATTATAAACGCTCATATCTCATAAAAAAAAAAAAAAAAAAAAGTTCACCTAACCTAACCGAACCAAACCTACCCTGTTCGCCATTCAATTTCCTATCTAATGGTGTAATTTGTTTCGAGTTATCGATGTAAATGTTCCAACATTATAAACGCTCATATCTCAGTCAAATGTAAACCAATCTTCATTATTGATATAGTTTTAGATTTGCCGTTCAATTTTCTATCTAACGGTGTAATTATTCTTAAATAAATCGACTAGTTTTTGAGAAATCGATGTAAACGTTCCAACATTGTAAACGCTCATATCTCAGTCAAATATTAACCAATCTTCAATATTGATATAGTTTTAAATTCGCCGTTCAATTTTCTATCTAACGATGTAATTATTTTTAAATAAATCGACTAGTTTTTGAGAAATCGATGTAAACGTTCCAACATTATAAACGCTCATATCTCAGTCAAATGTTAACCAATCTTCAATATTGATATAGTTTTAGATTCGCCGTTCAATTTTCTATCTAACGATGTAATTATTTTTAAATAAATCGACTAGTTTTTGAGAAATCGATGTAAACGTTCCAACATTATAAACGCTCATATCTCAGTCAAATGTTAACCAATCTTCAATATTGATATAGTTTTAGATTTGCCGTTCAATTTTCTATCTAACTGTGTAATTTTTTTAAATAAATCAACTAGTTTTTGAGAAATCGATGTAAACGTACCAACATTATAAACGCTCATATCTCATAAAAAAAAAAAAAAAAAAAAGTTCACCTAACCTAACCGAACCAAACCTCCCCTATTCGCCATTCAATTTCCTATCTAATGGTGTAATTTGTTTCGAGTTATCGATGTAAATGTTCCAACATTATAAACGCTCATATCTCAGTCAAATGTTAACCAATCTTCAATATTGATATAGTTTTAGATTCGCCGTTCAATTTTCTATCTAACTGTGTAATTTTTTTAAATAAATCAACTAGTTTTTGAGAAATCGATGTAAACGTTCCAACATTATAAACGCTCATATCTCAGTCAAATGTTAACCAATCTTCAATATTGATATAGTTTTAGATTCGCCGTTCAATTTTCTATCTAACTGTGTAATTTTTTTAAATAAATCAACTAGTTTTTGAGCAATCGATGTAAACGTACCAACATTATAAACGCTCATATCTCATAAAAAAAAAAAAAAAAAAAGTTCACCTAACCTAACCGAACCAAACCTACCCTGTTCGCCATTCAATTTCCTATCTAATGGTGTAATTTGTTTCGAGTTATCGATGTAAATGTTCCAACATTATAAACGCTCATATCTCAGTCAAATGTAAACCAATCTTCATTATTGATATAGTTTTAGATTTGCCGTTCAATTTTCTATCTAACGGTGTAATTATTCTTAAATAAATCGACTAGTTTTTGAGAAATCGATGTAAACGTTCCAACATTGTAAACGCTCATATCTCAGTCAAATATTAACCAATCTTCAATATTGATATAGTTTTAAATTCGCCGTTCAATTTTCTATCTAACGATGTAATTATTTTTAAATAAATCGACTAGTTTTTGAGAAATCGATGTAAACGTTCCAACATTATAAACGCTCATATCTCAGTCAAATGTTAACCAATCTTCAATATTGATATAGTTTTAGATTCGCCGTTCAATTTTCTATCTAACTGTGTAATTTTTTTAAATAAATCAACTAGTTTTTGAGAAATCGATGTAAACGTTCCAACATTATAAACGCTCATATCTCAGTCAAATGTTAACCAATCTTCAATATTGATATAGTTTTAGATTCGCCGTTCAATTTTCTATCTAACTGTGTAATTTTTTTAAATAAATCAACTAGTTTTTGAGCAATCGATGTAAACGTACCAACATTATAAACGCTCATATCTCATAAAAAAAAAAAAAAAAAAAGTTCACCTAACCTAACCGAACCAAACCTCCCCTATTCGCCATTCAATTTCCTATCTAATGGTGTAATTTGTTTCGAGTTATCGATGTAAATGTTCCAACATTATAAACGCTCATATCTCAGTCAAATGTTAACCAATCTTCAATATTGATATAGTTTTAGATTCGCCGTTCAATTTTCTATCTAACTGTGTAATTTTTTTAAATAAATCAACTAGTTTTTGAGAAATCGATGTAAACGTACCAACATTATAAACGCTCATATCTCATAAAAAAAAAAAAAAAAAAAAGTTCACCTAACCTAACCGAACCAAACCTCCCCTATTCGCCATTCAATTTCCTATCTAATGGTGTAATTTGTTTCGAGTTATCGATGTAAATGTTCCAACATTATAAACGCTCATATCTCAGTCAAATGTTAACCAATCTTCAATATTGATATAGTTTTAGATTCGCCGTTCAATTTTCTATCTAACTGTGTAATTTTTTTAAATAAATCAACTAGTTTTTGAGAAATCGATGTAAACGTTCCAACATTATAAACGCTCATATCTCAGTCAAATGTTAACCAATCTTCAATATTGATATAGTTTTAGATTCGCCGTTCAATTTTCTATCTAACTGTGTAATTTTTTTAAATAAATCAACTAGTTTTTGAGCAATCGATGTAAACGTACCAACATTATAAACGCTCATATCTCATAAAAAAAAAAAAAAAAAAAGTTCACCTAACCTAACCGAACCAAACCTACCCTGTTCGCCATTCAATTTCCTATCTAATGGTGTAATTTGTTTCGAGTTATCGATGTAAATGTTCCAACATTATAAACGCTCATATCTCAGTCAAATGTAAACCAATCTTCATTATTGATATAGTTTTAGATTTGCCGTTCAATTTTCTATCTAACGGTGTAATTATTCTTAAATAAATCGACTAGTTTTTGAGAAATCGATGTAAACGTTCCAACATTGTAAACGCTCATATCTCAGTCAAATATTAACCAATCTTCAATATTGATATAGTTTTAAATTCGCCGGTCAATTTTCTATCTAACGGTGTAATTATTCTTAAATAAATCGACTAGTTTTTGAGAAATCGATGTAAACGTTCCAACATTATAAACGCTCATATCTCAGTCAAATGTTAACCAATCTTCAATATTGATATAGTTTTAGATTCGCCGTTCAATTTTCTATCTAACGGTGTAATTATTTTTAAATAAATCGACTAATTTTTGAGAAATCGATGTAAACGTTCCAACATTATAAACGCTCATATCTCAGTCAAATGTTAACCAATCTTCAATATTGATATAGTTTTAGATTCGCCGTTCAATTTTCTATCTAACGGTGTAATTATTCTTAAATAAATCGACTAGTTTTTGAGAAATCGATGTAAACGTTCCAACATTATAAACGCTCATATCTCAGTCAAATGTTAACCAATCTTCAATATTGATATAGTTTTAGATTCGCCGTTCAATTTTCTATCTAACGATGTAATTATTTTTAAATAAATCGACTAGTTTTTGAGAAATCGATGTAAACGTTCCAACATTATAAACGCTCATATCTCAGTCAAATGTTAACCAATCTTCAATATTGATATAGTTTTAGATTCGCCGTTCAATTTTCTATCTAACGATGTAATTATTCTTAAATAAATCGACTAGTTTTTGAGAAATCGATGTAAACGTTCCAACATTGTAAACGCTCATATCTCAGTCAAATATTAACCAATCTTCAATATTGATATAGTTTTGAATTCGCCGTTCAATTTTCTATCTAACGATGTAATTATTTTTAAATAAATCGACTAGTTTTTGAGAAATCGATGTAAACGTTCCAACATTATAAACGCTCATATCTCAGTCAAATATTAACCAATCTTCAATATTGATATAGTTTTAAATTTGCCGTTCAATTTTCTATCTAACGGTGTAATTATTCTTAAATAAATCGACTAGTTTTTGAGAAATCGATGTAAACGTTCCAACATTGTAAACGCTCATATCTCAGTCAAATATTAACCAATCTTCAATATTGATATAGTTTTAAATTCGCCGTTCAATTTTCTATCTAACGATGTAATTATTTTTAAATAAATCGACTAGTTTTTGAGAAATCGATGTAAACGTTCCAACATTATAAACGCTCATATCTCAGTCAAATGTTAACCAATCTTCAATATTGATATAGTTTTAGATTCGCCGTTCAATTTTCTATCTAACTGTGTAATTTTTTTAAATAAATCAACTAGTTTTTGAGAAATCGATGTAAACGTTCCAACATTATAAACGCTCATATCTCAGTCAAATGTTAACCAATCTTCAATATTGATATAGTTTTAGATTCGCCGTTCAATTTTCTATCTAACTGTGTAATTTTTTTAAATAAATCAACTAGTTTTTGAGCAATCGATGTAAACGTACCAACATTATAAACGCTCATATCTCATAAAAAAAAAAAAAAAAAAGTTCACCTAACCTAACCGAACCAAACCTACCCTGTTCGCCATTCAATTTCCTATCTAATGGTGTAATTTGTTTCGAGTTATCGATGTAAATGTTCCAACATTATAAACGCTCATATCTCAGTCAAATGTAAACCAATCTTCATTATTGATATAGTTTTAGATTTGCCGTTCAATTTTCTATCTAACGGTGTAATTATTCTTAAATAAATCGACTAGTTTTTGAGAAATCGATGTAAACGTTCCAACATTGTAAACGCTCATATCTCAGTCAAATATTAACCAATCTTCAATATTGATATAGTTTTAAATTCGCCGTTCAATTTTCTATCTAACGATGTAATTATTTTTAAATAAATCGACTAGTTTTTGAGAAATCGATGTAAACGTTCCAACATTATAAACGCTCATATCTCAGTCAAATGTTAACCAATCTTCAATATTGATATAGTTTTAGATTCGCCGTTCAATTTTCTATCTAACGATGTAATTATTTTTAAATAAATCGACTAGTTTTTGAGAAATCGATGTAAACGTTCCAACATTATAAACGCTCATATCTCAGTCAAATGTTAACCAATCTTCAATATTGATATAGTTTTAGATTTGCCGTTCAATTTTCTATCTAACTGTGTAATTTTTTTAAATAAATCAACTAGTTTTTGAGAAATCGATGTAAACGTACCAACATTATAAACGCTCATATCTCATAAAAAAAAAAAAAAAAAAAGTTCACCTAACCTAACCGAACCAAACCTCCCCTATTCGCCATTCAATTTCCTATCTAATGGTGTAATTTGTTTCGAGTTATCGATGTAAATGTTCCAACATTATAAACGCTCATATCTCAGTCAAATGTTAACCAATCTTCAATATTGATATAGTTTTAGATTCGCCGTTCAATTTTCTATCTAACGGTGTAATTATTTTTAAATAAATCGACTAATTTTTGAGAAATCGATGTAAACGTTCCAACATTATAAACGCTCATATCTCAGTCAAATGTTAACCAATCTTCAATATTGATATAGTTTTAGATTCGCCGTTCAATTTTCTATCTAACGATGTAATTATTTTTAAATAAATCGACTAGTTTTTGAGAAATCGATGTAAACGTTCCAACATTATAAACGCTCATATCTCAGTCAAATGTTAACCAATCTTCAATATTGATATAGTTTTAGATTTGCCGTTCAATTTTCTATCTAACTGTGTAATTTTTTTAAATAAATCAACTAGTTTTTGAGAAATCGATGTAAACGTACCAACATTATAAACGCTCATATCTCATAAAAAAAAAAAAAAAAAAAAGTTCACCTAACCTAACCGAACCAAACCTCCCCTATTCGCCATTCAATTTCCTATCTAATGGTGTAATTTGTTTCGAGTTATCGATGTAAATGTTCCAACATTATAAACGCTCATATCTCAGTCAAATGTTAACCAATCTTCAATATTGATATAGTTTTAGATTCGCCGTTCAATTTTCTATCTAACGATGTAATTATTTTTAAATAAATCGACTAGTTTTTGAGAAATCGATGTAAACGTTCCAACATTATAAACGCTCATATCTCAGTCAAATGTTAACCAATCTTCAATATTGATATAGTTTTAGATTCGCCGTTCAATTTTCTATCTAACGGTGTAATTATTTTTAAATAAATCGACTAGTTTTTGAGAAATCGATGTAAACGTTCCAACATTATAAACGCTCATATCTCAGTCAAATGTTAACCAATCTTCAATATTGATATTGTTTTAGATTCGCCGTTCAATTTTCTATCTAACTGTGTAATTTTTTTAAATAAATCAACTAGTTTTTGAGAAATCGATGTAAACGTACCAACATTATAAACGCTCATATCTCATAAAAAAAAAAAAAAAAAAAGTTCACCTAACCTAACCGAACCAAACCTCCCCTATTCGCCATTCAATTTCCTATCTAATGGTGTAATTTGTTTCGAGTTATCGATGTAAATGTTCCAACATTATAAACGCTCATATCTCAGTCAAATGTTAACCAATCTTCAATATTGATATAGTTTTAGATTCGCCGTTCAATTTTCTATCTAACTGTGTAATTTTTTTAAATAAATCAACTAGTTTTTGAGAAATCGATGTAAACGTTCCAACATTATAAACGCTCATATCTCAGTCAAATGTTAACCAATCTTCAATATTGATATAGTTTTAGATTCGCCGTTCAATTTTCTATCTAACTGTGTAATTTTTTTAAATAAATCAACTAGTTTTTGAGCAATCGATGTAAACGTACCAACATTATAAACGCTCATATCTCATAAAAAAAAAAAAAAAAAAAGTTCACCTAACCTAACCGAACCAAACCTACCCTGTTCGCCATTCAATTTCCTATCTAATGGTGTAATTTGTTTCGAGTTATCGATGTAAATGTTCCAACATTATAAACGCTCATATCTCAGTCAAATGTAAACCAATCTTCATTATTGATATAGTTTTAGATTTGCCGTTCAATTTTCTATCTAACGGTGTAATTATTCTTAAATAAATCGACTAGTTTTTGAGAAATCGATGTAAACGTTCCAACATTGTAAACGCTCATATCTCAGTCAAATATTAACCAATCTTCAATATTGATATAGTTTTAAATTCGCCGTTCAATTTTCTATCTAACGGTGTAATTATTCTTAAATAAATCGACTAGTTTTTGAGAAATCGATGTAAACGTTCCAACATTATAAACGCTCATATCTCAGTCAAATGTTAACCAATCTTCAATATTGATATAGTTTTAGATTCGCCGTTCAATTTTCTATCTAACGATGTAATTATTTTTAAATAAATCGACTAGTTTTTGAGAAATCGATGTAAACGTTCCAACATTATAAACGCTCATATCTCAGTCAAATGTTAACCAATCTTCAATATTGATATAGTTTTAGATTTGCCGTTCAATTTTCTATCTAACTGTGTAATTTTTTTAAATAAATCAACTAGTTTTTGAGAAATCGATGTAAACGTACCAACATTATAAACGCTCATATCTCATAAAAAAAAAAAAAAAAAAAAGTTCACCTAACCTAACCGAACCAAACCTCCCCTATTCGCCATTCAATTTCCTATCTAATGGTGTAATTTTTTTCGAGTTATCGATGTAAATGTTCCAACATTATAAACGCTCATATCTCAGTCAAATGTTAACCAATCTTCAATATTGATATAGTTTTAGATTCGCCGTTCAATTTTCTATCTAACTGTGTAATTTTTTTAAATAAATCAACTAGTTTTTGAGAAATCGATGTAAACGTTCCAACATTATAAACGCTCATATCTCAGTCAAATGTTAACCAATCTTCAATATTGATATAGTTTTAGATTCGCCGTTCAATTTTCTATCTAACTGTGTAATTTTTTTAAATAAATCAACTAGTTTTTGAGCAATCGATGTAAACGTACCAACATTATAAACGCTCATATCTCATAAAAAAAAAAAAAAAAAAAGTTCACCTAACCTAACCGAACCAAACCTACCCTGTTCGCCATTCAATTTCCTATCTAATGGTGTAATTTGTTTCGAGTTATCGATGTAAATGTTCCAACATTATAAACGCTCATATCTCAGTCAAATGTAAACCAATCTTCATTATTGATATAGTTTTAGATTTGCCGTTCAATTTTCTATCTAACGGTGTAATTATTCTTAAATAAATCGACTAGTTTTTGAGAAATCGATGTAAACGTTCCAACATTGTAAACGCTCATATCTCAGTCAAATATTAACCAATCTTCAATATTGATATAGTTTTAAATTCGCCGTTCAATTTTCTATCTAACGATGTAATTATTTTTAAATAAATCGACTAGTTTTTGAGAAATCGATGTAAACGTTCCAACATTATAAACGCTCATATCTCAGTCAAATGTTAACCAATCTTCAATATTGATATAGTTTTAGATTCGCCGTTCAATTTTCTATCTAACTGTGTAATTTTTTTAAATAAATCAACTAGTTTTTGAGAAATCGATGTAAACGTTCCAACATTATAAACGCTCATATCTCAGTCAAATGTTAACCAATCTTCAATATTGATATAGTTTTAGATTCGCCGTTCAATTTTCTATCTAACTGTGTAATTTTTTTAAATAAATCAACTAGTTTTTGAGCAATCGATGTAAACGTACCAACATTATAAACGCTCATATCTCATAAAAAAAAAAAAAAAAAAAGTTCACCTAACCTAACCGAACCAAACCTCCCCTATTCGCCATTCAATTTCCTATCTAATGGTGTAATTTGTTTCGAGTTATCGATGTAAATGTTCCAACATTATAAACGCTCATATCTCAGTCAAATGTTAACCAATCTTCAATATTGATATAGTTTTAGATTCGCCGTTCAATTTTCTATCTAACTGTGTAATTTTTTTAAATAAATCAACTAGTTTTTGAGAAATCGATGTAAACGTTCCAACATTATAAACGCTCATATCTCAGTCAAATGTTAACCAATCTTCAATATTGATATAGTTTTAGATTTGCCGTTCAATTTTCTATCTAACTGTGTAATTTTTTTAAATAAATCAACTAGTTTTTGAGAAATCGATGTAAACGTACCAACATTATAAACGCTCATATCTCATAAAAAAAAAAAAAAAAAAAAGTTCACCTAACCTAACCGAACCAAACCTCCCCTATTCGCCATTCAATTTCCTATCTAATGGTGTAATTTGTTTCGAGTTATCGATGTAAATGTTCCAACATTATAAACGCTCATATCTCAGTCAAATGTTAACCAATCTTCAATATTGATATAGTTTTAGATTCGCCGTTCAATTTTCTATCTAACTGTGTAATTTTTTTAAATAAATCAACTAGTTTTTGAGAAATCGATGTAAACGTTCCAACATTATAAACGCTCATATCTCAGTCAAATGTTAACCAATCTTCAATATTGATATAGTTTTAGATTCGCCGTTCAATTTTCTATCTAACTGTGTAATTTTTTTAAATAAATCAACTAGTTTTTGAGCAATCGATGTAAACGTACCAACATTATAAACGCTCATATCTCATAAAAAAAAAAAAAAAAAAAGTTCACCTAACCTAACCGAACCAAACCTACCCTGTTCGCCATTCAATTTCCTATCTAATGGTGTAATTTGTTTCGAGTTATCGATGTAAATGTTCCAACATTATAAACGCTCATATCTCAGTCAAATGTAAACCAATCTTCATTATTGATATAGTTTTAGATTTGCCGTTCAATTTTCTATCTAACGGTGTAATTATTCTTAAATAAATCGACTAGTTTTTGAGAAATCGATGTAAACGTTCCAACATTGTAAACGCTCATATCTCAGTCAAATATTAACCAATCTTCAATATTGATATAGTTTTAAATTCGCCGTTCAATTTTCTATCTAACGATGTAATTATCTATAAATAAATCGACTAGTTTTTGAGAAATCGATGTAAACGTTCCAACATTATAAACGCTCATATCTCAGTCAAATGTTAACCAATCTTCAATATTGATATAGTTTTAGATTCGCCGTTCAATTTTCTATCTAACTGTGTAATTTTTTTAAATAAATCAACTAGTTTTTGAGAAATCGATGTAAACGTTCCAACATTATAAACGCTCATATCTCAGTCAAATGTTAACCAATCTTCAATATTGATATAGTTTTAGATTCGCCGTTCAATTTTCTATCTAACTGTGTAATTTTTTTAAATAAATCAACTAGTTTTTGAGCAATCGATGTAAACGTACCAACATTATAAACGCTCATATCTCATAAAAAAAAAAAAAAAAAAAGTTCACCTAACCTAACCGAACCAAACCTCCCCTGTTCGCCATTCAATTTCCTATCTAATGGTGTAATTTGTTTCGAGTTATCGATGTAAATGTTCCAACATTATAAACGCTCATATCTCAGTCAAATGTTAACCAATCTTCAATATTGATATAGTTTTAGATTCGCCGTTCAATTTTCTATCTAACTGTGTAATTTTTTTAAATAAATCAACTAGTTTTTGAGAAATCGATGTAAACGTTCCAACATTATAAACGCTCATATCTCAGTCAAATGTTAACCAATCTTCAATATTGATATAGTTTTAGATTCGCCGTTCAATTTTCTATCTAACGAAGTAATTATTTTTAAATAAATCGACTAGTTTTTGAGAAATCGATGTAAACGTTCCAACATTATAAACGCTCATATCTCAGTCAAATGTTAACTAATCTTCAATATTGATATAGTTTTAGATTCGCCGTTCAATTTTCTATCTAACGATGTAATTATTTTTAAATAAATCGACTAGTTTTTGAGAAATCGATGTAAACGTTCCAACATTATAAACGCTCATATCTCAGTCAAATGTTAACCAATCTTCAATATTGATATAGTTTTAGATTTGCCGTTCAATTTTCTATCTAACTGTGTAATTTTTTTAAATAAATCAACTAGTTTTTGAGAAATCGATGTAAACGTACCAACATTATAAACGCTCATATCTCATAAAAAAAAAAAAAAAAAAAAGTTCACCTAACCTAACCGAACCAAACCTACCCTGTTCGCCATTCAATTTCCTATCTAATGGTGTAATTTGTTTCGAGTTATCGATGTAAATGTTCCAACATTATAAACGCTCATATCTCAGTCAAATGTAAACCAATCTTCATTATTGATATAGTTTTAGATTTGCCGTTCAATTTTCTATCTAACGGTGTAATTATTCTTAAATAAATCGACTAGTTTTTGAGAAATCGATGTAAACGTTCCAACATTGTAAACGCTCATATCTCAGTCAAATATTAACCAATCTTCAATATTGATATAGTTTTAAATTCGCCGTTCAATTTTCTATCTAACGATGTAATTATTTTTAAATAAATCGACTAGTTTTTGAGAAATCGATGTAAACGTTCCAACATTATAAACGCTCATATCTCAGTCAAATGTTAACCAATCTTCAATATTGATATAGTTTTAGATTCGCCGTTCAATTTTCTATCTAACGATGTAATTATTTTTAAATAAATCGACTAGTTTTTGAGAAATCGATGTAAACGTTCCAACATTATAAACGCTCATATCTCAGTCAAATGTTAACCAATCTTCAATATTGATATAGTTTTAGATTTGCCGTTCAATTTTCTATCTAACTGTGTAATTTTTTTAAATAAATCAACTAGTTTTTGAGAAATCGATGTAAACGTACCAACATTATAAACGCTCATATCTCATAAAAAAAAAAAAAAAAAAAAAGTTCACCTAACCTAACCGAACCAAACCTCCCCTATTCGCCATTCAATTTCCTATCTAATGGTGTAATTTGTTTCGAGTTATCGATGTAAATGTTCCAACATTATAAACGCTCATATCTCAGTCAAATGTTAACCAATCTTCAATATTGATATAGTTTTAGATTCGCCGTTCAATTTTCTATCTAACTGTGTAATTTTTTTAAATAAATCAACTAGTTTTTGAGAAATCGATGTAAACGTTCCAACATTATAAACGCTCATATCTCAGTCAAATGTTAACCAATCTTCAATATTGATATAGTTTTAGATTCGCCGTTCAATTTTCTATCTAACTGTGTAATTTTTTTAAATAAATCAACTAGTTTTTGAGCAATCGATGTAAACGTACCAACATTATAAACGCTCATATCTCATAAAAAAAAAAAAAAAAAAAGTTCACCTAACCTAACCGAACCAAACCTACCCTGTTCGCCATTCAATTTCCTATCTAATGGTGTAATTTGTTTCGAGTTATCGATGTAAATGTTCCAACATTATAAACGCTCATATCTCAGTCAAATGTAAACCAATCTTCATTATTGATATAGTTTTAGATTTGCCGTTCAATTTTCTATCTAACGGTGTAATTATTCTTAAATAAATCGACTAGTTTTTGAGAAATCGATGTAAACGTTCCAACATTGTAAACGCTCATATCTCAGTCAAATATTAACCAATCTTCAATATTGATATAGTTTTAAATTCGCCGTTCAATTTTCTATCTAACGATGTAATTATTTTTAAATAAATCGACTAGTTTTTGAGAAATCGATGTAAACGTTCCAACATTATAAACGCTCATATCTCAGTCAAATGTTAACCAATCTTCAATATTGATATAGTTTTAGATTCGCCGTTCAATTTTCTATCTAACTGTGTAATTTTTTTAAATAAATCAACTAGTTTTTGAGAAATCGATGTAAACGTTCCAACATTATAAACGCTCATATCTCAGTCAAATGTTAACCAATCTTCAATATTGATATAGTTTTAGATTCGCCGTTCAATTTTCTATCTAACTGTGTAATTTTTTTAAATAAATCAACTAGTTTTTGAGCAATCGATGTAAACGTACCAACATTATAAACGCTCATATCTCATAAAAAAAAAAAAAAAAAAAGTTCACCTAACCTAACCGAACCAAACCTCCCCTATTCGCCATTCAATTTCCTATCTAATGGTGTAATTTGTTTCGAGTTATCGATGTAAATGTTCCAACATTATAAACGCTCATATCTCAGTCAAATGTTAACCAATCTTCAATATTGATATAGTTTTAGATTCGCCGTTCAATTTTCTATCTAACTGTGTAATTTTTTTAAATAAATCAACTAGTTTTTGAGAAATCGATGTAAACGTTCCAACATTATAAACGCTCATATCTCAGTCAAATGTTAACCAATCTTCAATATTGATATAGTTTTAGATTCGCCGTTCAATTTTCTATCTAACGATGTAATTATTTTTAAATAAATCGACTAGTTTTTGAGAAATCGATGTAAACGTTCCAACATTATAAACGCTCATATCTCAGTCAAATGTTAACCAATCTTCAATATTGATATAGTTTTAGATTCGCCGTTCAATTTTCTATCTAACGATGTAATTATTTTTAAATAAATCGACTAGTTTTTGAGAAATCGATGTAAACGTTCCAACATTATAAACGCTCATATCTCAGTCAAATGTTAACCAATCTTCAATATTGATATAGTTTTAGATTTGCCGTTCAATTTTCTATCTAACTGTGTAATTTTTTTAAATAAATCAACTAGTTTTTGAGAAATCGATGTAAACGTACCAACATTATAAACGCTCATATCTCATAAAAAAAAAAAAAAAAAAAAAGTTCACCTAACCTAACCGAACCAAACCTACCCTGTTCGCCATTCAATTTCCTATCTAATGGTGTAATTTGTTTCGAGTTATCGATGTAAATGTTCCAACATTATAAACGCTCATATCTCAGTCAAATGTAAACCAATCTTCATTATTGATATAGTTTTAGATTTGCCGTTCAATTTTCTATCTAACGGTGTAATTATTCTTAAATAAATCGACTAGTTTTTGAGAAATCGATGTAAACGTTCCAACATTGTAAACGCTCATATCTCAGTCAAATATTAACCAATCTTCAATATTGATATAGTTTTAAATTCGCCGTTCAATTTTCTATCTAACGATGTAATTATTTTTAAATAAATCGACTAGTTTTTGAGAAATCGATGTAAACGTTCCAACATTATAAACGCTCATATCTCAGTCAAATGTTAACCAATCTTCAATATTGATATAGTTTTAGATTCGCCGTTCAATTTTCTATCTAACGATGTAATTATTTTTAAATAAATCGACTAGTTTTTGAGAAATCGATGTAAACGTTCCAACATTATAAACGCTCATATCTCAGTCAAATGTTAACCAATCTTCAATATTGATATAGTTTTAGATTTGCCGTTCAATTTTCTATCTAACTGTGTAATTTTTTTAAATAAATCAACTAGTTTTTGAGAAATCGATGTAAACGTACCAACATTATAAACGCTCATATCTCATAAAAAAAAAAAAAAAAAAAAGTTCACCTAACCTAACCGAACCAAACCTCCCCTATTCGCCATTCAATTTCCTATCTAATGGTGTAATTTGTTTCGAGTTATCGATGTAAATGTTCCAACATTATAAAAGTTCACCTAACCTAACCGAACCAAACCTCCCCTATTCGCCGTTCAATTTTCTATCTAACGGTGTAATTATTTTTAAATAAATCGACTAGTTTTTGAGAAATCGATGTAAACGTTCCAACATTATAAACGCTCATATCTCAGTCAAATGTTAACCAATCTTCAATATTGATATAGTTTTAGATTCGCCGTTCAATTTTCTATCTAACGATGTAATTATTTTTAAATAAATCGACTAGTTTTTGAGAAATCGATGTAAACGTTCCAACATTATAAACGCTCATATCTCAGTCAAATGTTAACCAATCTTCAATATTGATATAGTTTTAGATTTGCCGTTCAATTTTCTATCTAACTGTGTAATTTTTTTAAATAAATCAACTAGTTTTTGAGAAATCGATGTAAACGTACCAACATTATAAACGCTCATATCTCATAAAAAAAAAAAAAAAAAAAAGTTCACCTAACCTAACCGAACCAAACCTACCCTGTTCGCCATTCAATTTCCTATCTAATGGTGTAATTTGTTTCGAGTTATCGATGTAAATGTTCCAACATTATAAACGCTCATATCTCAGTCAAATGTAAACCAATCTTCATTATTGATATAGTTTTAGATTTGCCGTTCAATTTTCTATCTAACGGTGTAATTATTCTTAAATAAATCGACTAGTTTTTGAGAAATCGATGTAAACGTTCCAACATTGTAAACGCTCATATCTCAGTCAAATATTAACCAATCTTCAATATTGATATAGTTTTAAATTCGCCGTTCAATTTTCTATCTAACGATGTAATTATTTTTAAATAAATCGACTAGTTTTTGAGAAATCGATGTAAACGTTCCAACATTATAAACGCTCATATCTCAGTCAAATGTTAACCAATCTTCAATATTGATATAGTTTTAGATTCGCCGTTCAATTTTCTATCTAACGATGTAATTATTTTTAAATAAATCGACTAGTTTTTGAGAAATCGATGTAAACGTTCCAACATTATAAACGCTCATATCTCAGTCAAATGTTAACCAATCTTCAATATTGATATAGTTTTAGATTTGCCGTTCAATTTTCTATCTAACTGTGTAATTTTTTTAAATAAATCAACTAGTTTTTGAGAAATCGATGTAAACGTACCAACATTATAAACGCTCATATCTCATAAAAAAAAAAAAAAAAAAAAGTTCACCTAACCTAACCGAACCAAACCTCCCCTATTCGCCATTCAATTTCCTATCTAATGGTGTAATTTGTTTCGAGTTATCGATGTAAATGTTCCAACATTATAAAAGTTCACCTAACCTAACCGAACCAAACCTCCCCTATTCGCCGTTCAATTTTCTATCTAACGGTGTAATTATTTTTAAATAAATCGACTAGTTTTTGAGAAATCGATGTAAACGTTCCAACATTATAAACGCTCATATCTCAGTCAAATGTTAACCAATCTTCAATATTGATATAGTTTTAGATTCGCCGTTCAATTTTCTATCTAACTGTGTAATTTTTTTAAATAAATCAACTAGTTTTTGAGCAATCGATGTAAACGTACCAACATTATAAACGCTCATATCTCAGTCAAATATTAAACAATCTACAATATTGATATAGTTTTAGATTCGCCGTTCAATTTTCTATCTAATGGTGTAATTATTCTTAAATAAATCGACTAGTTTTTGAGAAATCGATGTAAACGTTCCAACATTATAAACGCTCATATCTCAGTCAAATGTTAACCAATCTTCAATATTGATATAGTTTTAGATTCGCCGTTCAATTTTCTATCTAACGATGTAATTATTTTTAAATAAATCGACTAGTTTTTGAGAAATCGATGTAAACGTTCCAACATTATAAACGCTCATATCTCAGTCAAATGTTAACCAATCTTCAATATTGATATAGTTTTAGATTTGCCGTTCAATTTTCTATCTAACTGTGTAATTTTTTTAAATAAATCAACTAGTTTTTGAGAAATCGATGTAAACGTACCAACATTATAAACGCTCATATCTCATAAAAAAAAAAAAAAAAAAAAAGTTCACCTAACCTAACCGAACCAAACCTCCCCTATTCGCCATTCAATTTCCTATCTAATGGTGTAATTTGTTTCGAGTTATCGATGTAAATGTTCCAACATTATAAACGCTCATATCTCAGTCAAATGTTAACCAATCTTCAATATTGATATAGTTTTAGATTCGCCGTTCAATTTTCTATCTAACGATGTAATTATTTTTAAATAAATCGACTAGTTTTTGAGAAATCGATGTAAACGTTCCAACATTATAAACGCTCATATCTCAGTCAAATGTTAACCAATCTTCAATATTGATATAGTTTTAGATTCGCCGTTCAATTTTCTATCTAACGGTGTAATTATTTTTAAATAAATCGACTAGTTTTTGAGAAATCGATGTAAACGTTCCAACATTATAAACGCTCATATCTCAGTCAAATGTTAACCAATCTTCAATATTGATATTGTTTTAGATTCGCCGTTCAATTTTCTATCTAACTGTGTAATTTTTTTAAATAAATCAACTAGTTTTTGAGAAATCGATGTAAACGTACCAACATTATAAACGCTCATATCTCATAAAAAAAAAAAAAAAAAAAGTTCACCTAACCTAACCGAACCAAACCTCCCCTATTCGCCATTCAATTTCCTATCTAATGGTGTAATTTGTTTCGAGTTATCGATGTAAATGTTCCAACATTATAAAAGTTCACCTAACCTAACCGAACCAAACCTCCCCTATTCGCCGTTCAATTTTCTATCTAACGGTGTAATTATTTTTAAATAAATCGACTAGTTTTTGAGAAATCGATGTAAACGTTCCAACATTATAAACGCTCATATCTCAGTCAAATGTTAACCAATCTTCAATATTGATATAGTTTTAGATTCGCCGTTCAATTTTCTATCTAACTGTGTAATTTTTTTAAATAAATCAACTAGTTTTTGAGCAATCGATGTAAACGTACCAACATTATAAACGCTCATATCTCATAAAAAAAAAAAAAAAAAAAGTTCACCTAACCTAACCGAACCAAACCTACCCTGTTCGCCATTCAATTTCCTATCTAATGGTGTAATTTGTTTCGAGTTATCGATGTAAATGTTCCAACATTATAAACGCTCATATCTCAGTCAAATGTAAACCAATCTTCATTATTGATATAGTTTTAGATTTGCCGTTCAATTTTCTATCTAACGGTGTAATTATTCTTAAATAAATCGACTAGTTTTTGAGAAATCGATGTAAACGTTCCAACATTGTAAACGCTCATATCTCAGTCAAATATTAACCAATCTTCAATATTGATATAGTTTTAAATTCGCCGTTCAATTTTCTATCTAACTATGTAATTATTTTTAAATAAATCGACTAGTTTTTGAGAAATCGATGTAAACGTTCCAACATTATAAACGCTCATATCTCAGTCAAATGTTAACCAATCTTCAATATTGATATAGTTTTAGATTCGCCGTTCAATTTTCTATCTAACGGTGTAATTATTTTTAAATAAATCGACTAGTTTTTGAGAAATCGATGTAAACGTTCCAACATTATAAACGCTCATATCTCAGTCAAATGTTAACCAATCTTCAATATTGATATAGTTTTAGATTTGCCGTTCAATTTTCTATCTAACTGTGTAATTTTTTTAAATAAATCAACTAGTTTTTGAGAAATCGATGTAAACGTACCAACATTATAAACGCTCATATCTCATAAAAAAAAAAAAAAAAAAAAGTTCACCTAACCTAACCGAACCAAACCTCCCCTATTCGCCATTCAATTTCCTATCTAATGGTGTAATTTGTTTCGAGTTATCGATGTAAATGTTCCAACATTATAAACGCTCATATCTCAGTCAAATGTTAACCAATCTTCAATATTGATATAGTTTTAGATTCGCCGTTCAATTTTCTATCTAACGGTGTAATTATTTTTAAATAAATCGACTAGTTTTTGAGAAATCGATGTAAACGTTCCAACATTATAAACGCTCATATCTCAGTCAAATGTTAACCAATCTTCAATATTGATATAGTTTTAGATTTGCCGTTCAATTTTCTATCTAACTGTGTAATTTTTTTAAATAAATCAACTAGTTTTTGAGAAATCGATGTAAACGTACCAACATTATAAACGCTCATATCTCATAAAAAAAAAAAAAAAAAAAAGTTCACCTAACCTAACCGAACCAAACCTCCCCTATTCGCCATTCAATTTCCTATCTAATGGTGTAATTTGTTTCGAGTTATCGATGTAAATGTTCCAACATTATAAACGCTCATATCTCAGTCAAATGTTAACCAATCTTCAATATTGATATAGTTTTAGATTCGCCGTTCAATTTTCTATCTAACGATGTAATTATTTTTAAATAAATCGACTAGTTTTTGAGAAATCGATGTAAACGTTCCAACATTATAAACGCTCATATCTCAGTCAAATGTTAACCAATCTTCAATATTGATATAGTTTTAGATTCGCCGTTCAATTTTCTATCTAACGGTGTAATTATTTTTAAATAAATCGACTAGTTTTTGAGAAATCGATGTAAACGTTCCAACATTATAAACGCTCATATCTCAGTCAAATGTTAACCAATCTTCAATATTGATATTGTTTTAGATTCGCCGTTCAATTTTCTATCTAACTGTGTAATTTTTTTAAATAAATCAACTAGTTTTTGAGAAATCGATGTAAACGTACCAACATTATAAACGCTCATATCTCATAAAAAAAAAAAAAAAAAAAGTTCACCTAACCTAACCGAACCAAACCTCCCCTATTCGCCATTCAATTTCCTATCTAATGGTGTAATTTGTTTCGAGTTATCGATGTAAATGTTCCAACATTATAAAAGTTCACCTAACCTAACCGAACCAAACCTCCCCTATTCGCCGTTCAATTTTCTATCTAACGGTGTAATTATTTTTAAATAAATCGACTAGTTTTTGAGAAATCGATGTAAACGTTCCAACATTATAAACGCTCATATCTCAGTCAAATGTTAACCAATCTTCAATATTGATATAGTTTTAGATTCGCCGTTCAATTTTCTATCTAACTGTGTAATTTTTTTAAATAAATCAACTAGTTTTTGAGCAATCGATGTAAACGTACCAACATTATAAACGCTCATATCTCATAAAAAAAAAAAAAAAAAAAGTTCACCTAACCTAACCGAACCAAACCTACCCTGTTCGCCATTCAATTTCCTATCTAATGGTGTAATTTGTTTCGAGTTATCGATGTAAATGTTCCAACATTATAAACGCTCATATCTCAGTCAAATGTAAACCAATCTTCATTATTGATATAGTTTTAGATTTGCCGTTCAATTTTCTATCTAACGGTGTAATTATTCTTAAATAAATCGACTAGTTTTTGAGAAATCGATGTAAACGTTCCAACATTGTAAACGCTCATATCTCAGTCAAATATTAACCAATCTTCAATATTGATATAGTTTTAAATTCGCCGTTCAATTTTCTATCTAACGATGTAATTATTTTTAAATAAATCGACTAGTTTTTGAGAAATCGATGTAAACGTTCCAACATTATAAACGCTCATATCTCAGTCAAATGTTAACCAATCTTCAATATTGATATAGTTTTAGATTCGCCGTTCAATTTTCTATCTAACGATGTAATTATTTTTAAATAAATCGACTAGTTTTTGAGAAATCGATGTAAACGTTCCAACATTATAAACGCTCATATCTCAGTCAAATGTTAACCAATCTTCAATATTGATATAGTTTTAGATTTGCCGTTCAATTTTCTATCTAACTGTGTAATTTTTTTAAATAAATCAACTAGTTTTTGAGAAATCGATGTAAACGTACCAACATTATAAACGCTCATATCTCATAAAAAAAAAAAAAAAAAAAAGTTCACCTAACCTAACCGAACCAAACCTCCCCTATTCGCCATTCAATTTCCTATCTAATGGTGTAATTTGTTTCGAGTTATCGATGTAAATGTTCCAACATTATAAACGCTCATATCTCAGTCAAATGTTAACCAATCTTCAATATTGATATAGTTTTAGATTCGCCGTTCAATTTTCTATCTAACGATGTAGTTATTTTTAAATAAATCGACTAGTTTTTGAGAAATCGATGTAAACGTTCCAACATTATAAACGCTCATATCTCAGTCAAATGTTAACCAATCTTCAATATTGATATAGTTTTAGATTCGCCGTTCAATTTTCTATCTAACGGTGTAATTATTTTTAAATAAATCGACTAGTTTTTGAGAAATCGATGTAAACGTTCCAACATTATAAACGCTCATATCTCAGTCAAATGTTAACCAATCTTCAATATTGATATTGTTTTAGATTCGCCGTTCAATTTTCTATCTAACTGTGTAATTTTTTTAAATAAATCAACTAGTTTTTGAGAAATCGATGTAAACGTACCAACATTATAAACGCTCATATCTCATAAAAAAAAAAAAAAAAAAAGTTCACCTAACCTAACCGAACCAAACCTCCCCTATTCGCCATTCAATTTCCTATCTAATGGTGTAATTTGTTTCGAGTTATCGATGTAAATGTTCCAACATTATAAACGCTCATATCTCAGTCAAATGTTAACCAATCTTCAATATTGATATTGTTTTAGATTCGCCGTTCAATTTTCTATCTAACTGTGTAATTTTTTTAAATAAATCAACTAGTTTTTGAGAAATTGATGTAAACGTTCCAACATTATAAACGCTCATATCTCAGTCAAATGTTAACCAATCTTCAATATTGATATAGTTTTAGATTTGCCGTTCAATTTTCTATCTAACTGTGTAATTTTTTTAAATAAATCAACTAGTTTTTGAGAAATCGATGTAAACGTACCAACATTATAAACGCTCATATCTCATAAAAAAAAAAAAAAAAAAAAGTTCACCTAACCTAACCGAACCAAACCTCCCCTATTCGCCATTCAATTTCCTATCTAATGGTGTAATTTGTTTCGAGTTATCGATGTAAATGTTCCAACATTATAAACGCTCATATCTCAGTCAAATGTTAACCAATCTTCAATATTGATATAGTTTTAGATTCGCCGTTCAATTTTCTATCTAACGATGTAATTATTTTTAAATAAATCGACTAGTTTTTGAGAAATCGATGTAAACGTTCCAACATTATAAACGCTCATATCTCAGTCAAATGTTAACCAATCTTCAATATTGATATAGTTTTAGATTCGCCGTTCAATTTTCTATCTAACGGTGTAATTATTTTTAAATAAATCGACTAGTTTTTGAGAAATCGATGTAAACGTTCCAACATTATAAACGCTCATATCTCAGTCAAATGTTAACCAATCTTCAATATTGATATTGTTTTAGATTCGCCGTTCAATTTTCTATCTAACTGTGTAATTTTTTTAAATAAATCAACTAGTTTTTGAGAAATCGATGTAAACGTACCAACATTATAAACGCTCATATCTCATAAAAAAAAAAAAAAAAAAAAGTTCACCTAACCTAACCGAACCAAACCTCCCCTATTCGCCATTCAATTTCCTATCTAATGGTGTAATTTGTTTCGAGTTATCGATGTAAATGTTCCAACATTATAAACGCTCATATCTCAGTCAAATGTTAACCAATCTTCAATATTGATATAGTTTTAGATTCGCCGTTCAATTTTCTATCTAACTGTGTAATTTTTTTAAATAAATCAACTAGTTTTTGAGAAATCGATGTAAACGTTCCAACATTATAAACGCTCATATCTCAGTCAAATGTTAACCAATCTTCAATATTGATATAGTTTTAGATTCGCCGTTCAATTTTCTATCTAACTGTGTAATTTTTTTAAATAAATCAACTAGTTTTTGAGCAATCGATGTAAACGTACCAACATTATAAACGCTCATATCTCATAAAAAAAAAAAAAAAAAAAGTTCACCTAACCTAACCGAACCAAACCTACCCTGTTCGCCATTCAATTTCCTATCTAATGGTGTAATTTGTTTCGAGTTATCGATGTAAATGTTCCAACATTATAAACGCTCATATCTCAGTCAAATGTAAACCAATCTTCATTATTGATATAGTTTTAGATTTGCCGTTCAATTTTCTATCTAACGGTGTAATTATTCTTAAATAAATCGACTAGTTTTTGAGAAATCGATGTAAACGTTCCAACATTGTAAACGCTCATATCTCAGTCAAATATTAACCAATCTTCAATATTGATATAGTTTTAAATTCGCCGTTCAATTTTCTATCTAACGGTGTAATTATTCTTAAATAAATCGACTAGTTTTTGAGAAATCGATGTAAACGTTCCAACATTATAAACGCTCATATCTCAGTCAAATGTTAACCAATCTTCAATATTGATATAGTTTTAGATTCGCCGTTCAATTTTCTATCTAACTGTGTAATTTTTTTAAATAAATCAACTAGTTTTTGAGCAATCGATGTAAACGTACCAACATTATAAACGCTCATATCTCATAAAAAAAAAAAAAAAAAAGTTCACCTAACCTAACCGAACCAAACCTCCCCTGTTCGCCATTCAATTTCCTATCTAATGGTGTAATTTGTTTCGAGTTATCGATGTAAATGTTCCAACATTATAAAAGTTCACCTAACCTAACCGAACCAAACCTCCCCTATTCGCCGTTCAATTTTCTATCTAACGGTGTAATTATTTTTAAATAAATCGACTAGTTTTTGAGAAATCGATGTAAACGTTCCAACATTATAAACGCTCATATCTCAGTCAAATGTTAACCAATCTTCAATATTGATATAGTTTTAGATTCGCCGTTCAATTTTCTATCTAACGGTGTAATTATTCTTAAATAAATCGACTAGTTTTTGAGAAATCGATGTAAACGTTCCAACATTATAAACGCTCATATCTCAGTCAAATGTTAACCAATCTTCAATATTGATATAGTTTTAGATTTGCCGTTCAATTTTCTATCTAACTGTGTAATTTTTTTAAATAAATCAACTAGTTTTTGAGAAATCGATGTAAACGTACCAACATTATAAACGCTCATATCTCATAAAAAAAAAAAAAAAAAAAAGTTCACCTAACCTAACCGAACCAAACCTCCCCTATTCGCCATTCAATTTCCTATCTAATGGTGTAATTTGTTTCGAGTTATCGATGTAAATGTTCCAACATTATAAACGCTCATATCTCAGTCAAATGTTAACCAATCTTCAATATTGATATAGTTTTAGATTCGCCGTTCAATTTTCTATCTAATGATGTAATTATTTTTAAATAAATCGACTAGTTTTTGAGAAATCGATGTAAACGTTCCAACATTATAAACGCTCATATCTCAGTCAAATGTTAACCAATCTTCAATATTGATATAGTTTTAGATTCGCCGTTCAATTTTCTATCTAACGGTGTAATTATTTTTAAATAAATCGACTAGTTTTTGAGAAATCGATGTAAACGTTCCAACATTATAAACGCTCATATCTCAGTCAAATGTTAACCAATCTTCAATATTGATATTGTTTTAGATTCGCCGTTCAATTTTCTATCTAACTGTGTAATTTTTTAAATAAATCAACTAGTTTTTGAGCAATCGATGTAAACGTACCAACATTATAAACGCTCATATCTCATAAAAAAAAAAAAAAGAAAAAGTTCACCTAACCTAACCGAACCAAACCTACCCTGTTCGCCATTCAATTTCCTATCTAATGGTGTAATTTGTTTCGAGTTATCGATGTAAATGTTCCAACATTATAAACGCTCATATCTCAGTCAAATGTAAACCAATCTTCATTATTGATATAGTTTTAGATTTGCCGTTCAATTTTCTATCTAACGGTGTAATTATTCTTAAATAAATCAACTAGTTTTTGAGCAATCGATGTAAACGTACCAACATTATAAACGCTCATATCTCATAAAAAAAAAAAAAAAAAGTTCACCTAACCTAACCGAACCAAACCTCCCCTGTTCGCCATTCAATTTCCTATCTAATGGTGTAATTTGTTTCGAGTTATCGATGTAAATGTTCCAACATTATAAAAGTTCACCTAACCTAACCGAACCAAACCTCCCCTATTCGCCGTTCAATTTTCTATCTAACGGTGTAATTATTTTTAAATAAATCGACTAGTTTTTGAGAAATCGATGTAAACGTTCCAACATTATAAACGCTCATATCTCAGTCAAATGTTAACCAATCTTCAATATTGATATAGTTTTAGATTCGCCGTTCAATTTTCTATCTAACGGTGTAATTATTCTTAAATAAATCGACTAGTTTTTGAGAAATCGATGTAAACGTTCCAACATTATAAACGCTCATATCTCAGTCAAATGTTAACCAATCTTCAATATTGATATAGTTTTAGATTCGCCGTTCAATTTTCTATCTAACGATGTAATTATTTTTAAATAAATCGACTAGTTTTTGAGAAATCGATGTAAACGTTCCAACATTATAAACGCTCATATCTCAGTCAAATGTTAACCAATCTTCAATATTGATATAGTTTTAGATTTGCCGTTCAATTTTCTATCTAACTGTGTAATTTTTTTAAATAAATCAACTAGTTTTTGAGAAATCGATGTAAACGTACCAACATTATAAACGCTCATATCTCATAAAAAAAAAAAAAAAAAAAAGTTCACCTAACCTAACCGAACCAAACCTCCCCTATTCGCCATTCAATTTCCTATCTAATGGTGTAATTTGTTTCGAGTTATCGATGTAAATGTTCCAACATTATAAACGCTCATATCTCAGTCAAATGTTAACCAATCTTCAATATTGATATAGTTTTAGATTCGCCGTTCAATTTTCTATCTAATGATGTAATTATTTTTAAATAAATCGACTAGTTTTTGAGAAATCGATGTAAACGTTCCAACATTATAAACGCTCATATCTCAGTCAAATGTTAACCAATCTTCAATATTGATATAGTTTTAGATTCGCCGTTCAATTTTCTATCTAACGGTGTAATTATTTTTAAATAAATCGACTAGTTTTTGAGAAATCGATGTAAACGTTCCAACATTATAAACGCTCATATCTCAGTCAAATGTTAACCAATCTTCAATATTGATATTGTTTTAGATTCGCCGTTCAATTTTCTATCTAACTGTGTAATTTTTTAAATAAATCAACTAGTTTTTGAGAAATCGATGTAAACGTACCAACATTATAAACGCTCATATCTCATAAAAAAAAAAAAAAAAAAGTTCACCTAACCTAACCGAACCAAACCTCCCCTATTCGCCATTCAATTTCCTATCTAATGGTGTAATTTGTTTCGAGTTATCGATGTAAATGTTCCAACATTATAAACGCTCATATCTCAGTCAAATGTTAACCAATCTTCAATATTGATATAGTTTTAGATTCGCCGTTCAATTTTCTATCTAACTGTGTAATTTTTTTAAATAAATCAACTAGTTTTTGAGAAATCGATGTAAACGTTCCAACATTATAAACGCTCATATCTCAGTCAAATGTTAACCAATCTTCAATATTGATATAGTTTTAGATTCGCCGTTCAATTTTCTATCTAACTGTGTAATTTTTTTAAATAAATCAACTAGTTTTTGAGCAATCGATGTAAACGTACCAACATTATAAACGCTCATATCTCATAAAAAAAAAAAAAAAAAAAGTTCACCTAACCTAACCGAACCAAACCTACCCTGTTCGCCATTCAATTTCCTATCTAATGGTGTAATTTGTTTCGAGTTATCGATGTAAATGTTCCAACATTATAAACGCTCATATCTCAGTCAAATGTAAACCAATCTTCATTATTGATATAGTTTTAGATTTGCCGTTCAATTTTCTATCTAACGGTGTAATTATTCTTAAATAAATCGACTAGTTTTTGAGAAATCGATGTAAACGTTCCAACATTGTAAACGCTCATATCTCAGTCAAATATTAACCAATCTTCAATATTGATATAGTTTTAAATTCGCCGTTCAATTTTCTATCTAACGGTGTAATTATTCTTAAATAAATCGACTAGTTTTTGAGAAATCGATGTAAACGTTCCAACATTATAAACGCTCATATCTCAGTCAAATGTTAACCAATCTTCAATATTGATATAGTTTTAGATTCGCCGTTCAATTTTCTATCTAACTGTGTAATTTTTTTAAATAAATCAACTAGTTTTTGAGCAATCGATGTAAACGTACCAACATTATAAACGCTCATATCTCATAAAAAAAAAAAAAAAAAAGTTCACCTAACCTAACCGAACCAAACCTCCCCTATTCGCCATTCAATTTCCTATCTAATGGTGTAATTTGTTTCGAGTTATCGATGTAAATGTTCCAACATTATAAAAGTTCACCTAACCTAACCGAACCAAACCTCCCCTATTCGCCGTTCAATTTTCTATCTAACGGTGTAATTATTTTTAAATAAATCGACTAGTTTTTGAGAAATCGATGTAAACGTTCCAACATTATAAACGCTCATATCTCAGTCAAATGTTAACCAATCTTCAATATTGATATAGTTTTAGATTCGCCGTTCAATTTTCTATCTAACGGTGTAATTATTCTTAAATAAATCGACTAGTTTTTGAGAAATCGATGTAAACGTTCCAACATTATAAACGCTCATATCTCAGTCAAATGTTAACCAATCTTCAATATTGATATAGTTTTAGATTCGCCGTTCAATTTTCTATCTAACTGTGTAATTTTTTTAAATAAATCAACTAGTTTTTGAGCAATCGATGTAAACGTACCAACATTATAAACGCTCATATCTCATAAAAAAATAAAAAAAAAAAAAGTTCACCTAACCTAACCGAACCAAACCTCCCCTGTTCGCCATTCAATTTCCTATCTAATGGTGTAATTTGTTTCGAGTTATCGATGTAAATGTTCCAACATTATAAAAGTTCACCTAACCTAACCGAACCAAACCTCCCCTATTCGCCGTTCAATTTTCTATCTAACGATGTAATTATTTTTAAATAAATCGACTAGTTTTTGAGAAATCGATGTAAACGTTCCAACATTATAAACGCTCATATCTCAGTCAAATGTTAACCAATCTTCAATATTGATATTGTTTTAGATTCGCCGTTCAATTTTCTATCTAACTGTGTAATTTTTTTAAATAAATCAACTAGTTTTTGAGAAATCGATGTAAACGTACCAACATTATAAACGCTCATATCTCATAAAAAAAAAAAAAAAAAAGTTCACCTAACCTAACCGAACCAAACCTCCCCTATTCGCCATTCAATTTCCTATCTAATGGTGTAATTTGTTTCGAGTTATCGATGTAAATGTTCCAACATTATAAACGCTCATATCTCAGTCAAATGTTAACCAATCTTCAATATTGATATAGTTTTAGATTTGCCGTTCAATTTTCTATCTAACTGTGTAATTTTTTTAAATAAATCAACTAGTTTTTGAGAAATCGATGTAAACGTTCCAACATTATAAACGCTCATATCTCAGTCAAATATTAACCAATCTTCAATATTGATATAGTTTTAAATTCGCCGTTCAATTTTCTATCCAACGGTGTAATTATTCTTAAATAAATCGACTAGTTTTTGAGAAATCGATGTAAACGTTCCAACATTATAAACGCTCATATCTCAGTCAAATGTTAACCAATCTTCAATATTGATATAGTTTTAGATTCGCCGTTCAATTTTCTATCTAACTGTGTAATTTTTTTAAATAAATCAACTAGTTTTTGAGAAATCGATGTAAACGTTCCAACATTATAAACGCTCATATCTCAGTCAAATGTTAACCAATCTTCAATATTGATATAGTTTTAGATTCGCCGTTCAATTTTCTATCTAACTGTGTAATTTTTTTAAATAAATCAACTAGTTTTTGAGCAATCGATGTAAACGTACCAACATTATAAACGCTCATATCTCATAAAAAAAAAAAAAAAAAAAAGTTCACCTAACCTAACCGAACCAAACCTACCCTGTTCGCCATTCAATTTCCTATCTAATGGTGTAATTTGTTTCGAGTTATCGATGTAAATGTTCCAACATTATAAACGCTCATATCTCAGTCAAATGTAAACCAATCTTCATTATTGATATAGTTTTAGATTTGCCGTTCAATTTTCTATCTAACGGTGTAATTATTCTTAAATAAATCGACTAGTTTTTGAGAAATCGATGTAAACGTTCCAACATTATAAACGCTCATATCTCAGTCAAATGTTAACCAATCTTCAATAAAGATATAGTTTTAGATTCGCCGTTCAATTTTCTATCTAACTGTGTAATTTTTTTAAATAAATCAACTAGTTTTTGAGCAATCGATGTAAACGTACCAACATTATAAACGCTCATATCTCATAAAAAAAAAAAAGTTCACCTAACCTAACCGAACCAAACCTCCCCTGTTCGCCATTCAATTTCCTATCTAATGGTGTAATTTGTTTCGAGTTATCGATGTAAATGTTCCAACATTATAAAAGTTCACCTAACCTAACCGAACCAAACCTCCCCTATTCGCCGTTCAATTTTCTATCTAACGGTGTAATTATTTTTAAATAAATCGACTAGTTTTTGAGAAATCGATGTAAACGTTCCAACATTATAAACGCTCATATCTCAGTCAAATGTTAACCAATCTTCAATATTGATATTGTTTTAGATTCGCCGTTCAATTTTCTATCTAACTGTGTAATTTTTTTAAATAAATCAACTAGTTTTTGAGAAATCGATGTAAACGTACCAACATTATAAACGCTCATATCTCATAAAAAAAAAAAAAAAAAGTTCACCTAACCTAACCGAACCAAACCTCCCCTATTCGCCATTCAATTTCCTATCTAATGGTGTAATTTGTTTCGAGTTATCGATGTAAATGTTCCAACATTATAAACGCTCATATCTCAGTCAAATGTTAACCAATCTTCAATATTGATATAGTTTTAGATTCGCCGTTCAATTTTCTATCTAACGATGTAATTATTTTTAAATAAATCGACTAGTTTTTGAGAAATCGATGTAAACGTTCCAACATTATAAACGCTCATATCTCAGTCAAATGTTAACCAATCTTCAATATTGATATAGTTTTAGATTCGCCGTTCAATTTTCTATCTAACTGTGTAATTTTTTTAAATAAATCAACTAGTTTTTGAGAAATCGATGTAAACGTTCCAACATTATAAACGCTCATATCTCAGTCAAATGTTAACCAATCTTCAATATTGATATAGTTTTAGATTCGCCGTTCAATTTTCTATCTAACTGTGTAATTTTTTTAAATAAATCAACTAGTTTTTGAGCAATCGATGTAAACGTACCAACATTATAAACGCTCATATCTCATAAAAAAAAAAAAAAAAAAAAAGTTCACCTAACCTAACCGAACCAAACCTCCCCTGTTCGCCATTCAATTTCCTATCTAATGGTGTAATTTGTTTCGAGTTATCGATGTAAATGTTCCAACATTATAAAAGTTCACCTAACCTAACCGAACCAAACCTCCCCTATTCGCCGTTCAATTTTCTATCTAACGGTGTAATTATTTTTAAATAAATCGACTAGTTTTTGAGAAATCGATGTAAACGTTCCAACATTATAAACGCTCATATCTCAGTCAAATGTTAACCAATCTTCAATATTGATATTGTTTTAGATTCGCCGTTCAATTTTCTATCTAACTGTGTAATTTTTTTAAATAAATCAACTAGTTTTTGAGAAATCGATGTAAACGTTCCAACATTATAAACGCTCATATCTCAGTCAAATGTTAACCAATCTTCAATATTGATATAGTTTTAGATTCGCCGTTCAATTTTCTATCTAACTGTGTAATTTTTTTAAATAAATCAACTAGTTTTTGAGAAATCGATGTAAACGTTCCAACATTATAAACGCTCATATCTCAGTCAAATGTTAACCAATCTTCAATATTGATATAGTTTTAGATTCGCCGTTCAATTTTCTATCTAACTGTGTAATTTTTTTAAATAAATCAACTAGTTTTTGAGCAATCGATGTAAACGTACCAACATTATAAACGCTCATATCTCATAAAAAAAAAAAAAAAAAAAAAGTTCACCTAACCTAACCGAACCAAACCTCCCCTGTTCGCCATTCAATTTCCTATCTAATGGTGTAATTTGTTTCGAGTTACCGATGTAAATGTTCCAACATTATAAAAGTTCACCTAACCTAACCGAACCAAACCTCCCCTATTCGCCGTTCAATTTTCTATCTAACGGTGTAATTATTTTTAAATAAATCGACTAGTTTTTGAGAAATCGATGTAAACGTACCAACATTATAAACGCTCATATCTCATAAAAAAAAAAAAAAAAAAGTTCACCTAACCTAACCGAACCAAACCTCCCCTATTCGCCATTCAATTTCCTATCTAATGGTGTAATTTGTTTCGAGTTATCGATGTAAATGTTCCAACATTATAAACGCTCATATCTCAGTCAAATGTTAACCAATCTTCAATATTGATATAGTTTTAGATTCGCCGTTCAATTTTCTATCTAACGGTGTAATTATTTTTAAATAAATCGACTAGTTTTTGAGAAATCGATGTAAACGTTCCAACATTATAAACGCTCATATCTCAGTCAAATGTTAACCAATCTTCAATATTGATATAGTTTTAGATTCGCCGTTCAATTTTCTATCTAACGGTGTAATTATTCTTAAATAAATCGACTAGTTTTTGAGAAATCGATGTAAACGTTCCAACATTATAAACGCTCATATCTCAGTCAAATGTTAACCAATCTTCAATATTGATATTGTTTTAGATTCGCCGTTCAATTTTCTATCTAACTGTGTAATTTTTTTAAATAAATCAACTAGTTTTTGAGAAATCGATGTAAACGTTCCAACATTATAAACGCTCATATCTCAGTCAAATGTTAACCAATCTTCAATATTGATATAGTTTTAGATTCGCCGTTCAATTTTCTATCTAACTGTGTAATTTTTTTAAATAAATCAACTAGTTTTTGAGAAATCGATGTAAACGTTCCAACATTATAAACGCTCATATCTCAGTCAAATGTTAACCAATCTTCAATATTGATATAGTTTTAGATTCGCCGTTCAATTTTCTATCTAACTGTGTAATTTTTTTAAATAAATCAACTAGTTTTTGAGCAATCGATGTAAACGTACCAACATTATAAACGCTCATATCTCATAAAAAAAAAAAAAAAAAAAAAGTTCACCTAACCTAACCGAACCAAACCTCCCCTGTTCGCCATTCAATTTCCTATCTAATGGTGTAATTTGTTTCGAGTTACCGATGTAAATGTTCCAACATTATAAAAGTTCACCTAACCTAACCGAACCAAACCTCCCCTATTCGCCGTTCAATTTTCTATCTAACGGTGTAATTATTTTTAAATAAATCGACTAGTTTTTGAGAAATCGATGTAAACGTACCAACATTATAAACGCTCATATCTCATAAAAAAAAAAAAAAAAAAGTTCACCTAACCTAACCGAACCAAACCTCCCCTATTCGCCATTCAATTTCCTATCTAATGGTGTAATTTGTTTCGAGTTATCGATGTAAATGTTCCAACATTATAAACGCTCATATCTCAGTCAAATGTTAACCAATCTTCAATATTGATATAGTTTTAGATTCGCCGTTCAATTTTCTATCTAACTGTGTAATTTTTTTAAATAAATCAACTAGTTTTTGAGAAATCGATGTAAACGTTCCAACATTATAAACGCTCATATCTCAGTCAAATGTTAACCAATCTTCAATATTGATATAGTTTTAGATTCGCCGTTCAATTTTCTATCTAACTGTGTAATTTTTTTAAATAAATCAACTAGTTTTTGAGCAATCGATGTAAACGTACCAACATTATAAACGCTCATATCTCATAAAAAAAAAAAAAAAAAAAGTTCACCTAACCTAACCGAACCAAACCTACCCTGTTCGCCATTCAATTTCCTATCTAATGGTGTAATTTGTTTCGAGTTATCGATGTAAATGTTCCAACATTATAAACGCTCATATCTCAGTCAAATGTAAACCAATCTTCATTATTGATATAGTTTTAGATTTGCCGTTCAATTTTCTATCTAACGGTGTAATTATTCTTAAATAAATCGACTAGTTTTTGAGAAATCGATGTAAACGTTCCAACATTGTAAACGCTCATATCTCAGTCAAATATTAACCAATCTTCAATATTGATATAGTTTTAAATTCGCCGTTCAATTTTCTATCTAACGGTGTAATTATTCTTAAATAAATCGACTAGTTTTTGAGAAATCGATGTAAACGTTCCAACATTATAAACGCTCATATCTCAGTCAAATGTTAACCAATCTTCAATATTGATATAGTTTTAGATTCGCCGTTCAATTTTCTATCTAACTGTGTAATTTTTTTAAATAAATCAACTAGTTTTTGAGCAATCGATGTAAACGTACCAACATTATAAACGCTCATATCTCAGTCAAATATTAAACAATCTACAATATTGATATAGTTTTAGATTCGCCGTTCAATTTTCTATCTAACGGTGTAATTATTCTTAAATAAATCGACTAGTTTTTGAGAAATCGATGTAAACGTTCCAACATTATAAACGCTCATATCTCAGTCAAATGTTAACCAATCTTCAATATTGATATAGTTTTAGATTCGCCGTTCAATTTTCTATCTAACTGTGTAATTTTTTTAAATAAATCAACTAGTTTTTGAGAAATCGATGTAAACGTACCAACATTATAAAAGTTCACCTAACCTAACCGAACCAAACCTCCCCTATTCGCCGTTCAATTTTCTATCTAACGGTGTAATTATTTTTAAATAAATCGACTAGTTTTTGAGAAATCGATGTAAACGTACCAACATTATAAACGCTCATATCTCATAAAAAAAAAAAAAAAAAAGTTCACCTAACCTAACCGAACCAAACCTCCCCTATTCGCCATTCAATTTCCTATCTAATGGTGTAATTTGTTTCGAGTTATCGATGTAAATGTTCCAACATTATAAACGCTCATATCTCAGTCAAATGTTAACCAATCTTCAATATTGATATAGTTTTAGATTCGCCGTTCAATTTTCTATCTAACGGTGTAATTATTTTTAAATAAATCGACTAGTTTTTGAGAAATCGATGTAAACGTTCCAACATTATAAACGCTCATATCTCAGTCAAATGTTAACCAATCTTCAATATTGATATAGTTTTAGATTCGCCGTTCAATTTTCTATCTAACGGTGTAATTATTCTTAAATAAATCGACTAGTTTTTGAGAAATCGATGTAAACGTTCCAACATTATAAACGCTCATATCTCAGTCAAATGTTAACCAATCTTCAATATTGATATTGTTTTAGATTCGCCGTTCAATTTTCTATCTAACTGTGTAATTTTTTTAAATAAATCAACTAGTTTTTGAGAAATCGATGTAAACGTTCCAACATTATAAACGCTCATATCTCAGTCAAATGTTAACCAATCTTCAATATTGATATAGTTTTAGATTCGCCGTTCAATTTTCTATCTAACTGTGTAATTTTTTTAAATAAATCAACTAGTTTTTGAGAAATCGATGTAAACGTTCCAACATTATAAACGCTCATATCTCAGTCAAATGTTAACCAATCTTCAATATTGATATAGTTTTAGATTCGCCGTTCAATTTTCTATCTAACTGTGTAATTTTTTTAAATAAATCAACTAGTTTTTGAGCAATCGATGTAAACGTACCAACATTATAAACGCTCATATCTCATAAAAAAAAAAAAAAAAAAAAAGTTCACCTAACCTAACCGAACCAAACCTCCCCTGTTCGCCATTCAATTTCCTATCTAATGGTGTAATTTGTTTCGAGTTACCGATGTAAATGTTCCAACATTATAAAAGTTCACCTAACCTAACCGAACCAAACCTCCCCTATTCGCCGTTCAATTTTCTATCTAACGGTGTAATTATTTTTAAATAAATCGACTAGTTTTTGAGAAATCGATGTAAACGTACCAACATTATAAACGCTCATATCTCATAAAAAAAAAAAAAAAAAAGTTCACCTAACCTAACCGAACCAAACCTCCCCTATTCGCCATTCAATTTCCTATCTAATGGTGTAATTTGTTTCGAGTTATCGATGTAAATGTTCCAACATTATAAACGCTCATATCTCAGTCAAATGTTAACCAATCTTCAATAATGATATAGTTTTAGATTCGCCGTTCAATTTTCTATCTAACTGTGTAATTTTTTTAAATATATCAACTAGTTTTTGAGAAATCGATGTAAACGTTCCAACATTATAAACGCTCATATCTCAGTCAAATGTTAACCAATCTTCAATATTGATATAGTTTTAGATTCGCCGTTCAATTTTCTATCTAACTGTGTAATTTTTTTAAATAAATCAACTAGTTTTTGAGCAATCGATGTAAACGTACCAACATTATAAACGCTCATATCTCATAAAAAAAAAAAAAAAAAAAGTTCACCTAACCTAACCGAACCAAACCTACCCTGTTCGCCATTCAATTTCCTATCTAATGGTGTAATTTGTTTCGAGTTATCGATGTAAATGTTCCAACATTATAAACGCTCATATCTCAGTCAAATGTAAACCAATCTTCATTATTGATATAGTTTTAGATTTGCCGTTCAATTTTCTATCTAACGGTGTAATTATTCTTAAATAAATCGACTAGTTTTTGAGAAATCGATGTAAACGTTCCAACATTGTAAACGCTCATATCTCAGTCAAATATTAACCAATCTTCAATATTGATATAGTTTTAAATTCGCCGTTCAATTTTCTATCTAACGGTGTAATTATTCTTAAATAAATCGACTAGTTTTTGAGAAATCGATGTAAACGTTCCAACATTATAAACGCTCATATCTCAGTCAAATGTTAACCAATCTTCAATATTGATATAGTTTTAGATTCGCCGTTCAATTTTCTATCTAACTGTGTAATTTTTTTAAATAAATCAACTAGTTTTTGAGCAATCGATGTAAACGTACCAACATTATAAACGCTCATATCTCAGTCAAATATTAAACAATCTACAATATTGATATAGTTTTAGATTCGCCGTTCAATTTTCTATCTAACGGTGTAATTATTCTTAAATAAATCGACTAGTTTTTGAGAAATCGATGTAAACGTTCCAACATTATAAACGCTCATATCTCAGTCAAATGTTAACCAATCTTCAATATTGATATAGTTTTAGATTCGCCGTTCAATTTTCTATCTAACTGTGTAATTTTTTTAAATAAATCAACTAGTTTTTGAGAAATCGATGTAAACGTACCAACATTATAAACGCTCATATCTCATAAAAAAAAAAAAAAAAAAGTTCACCTAACCTAACCGAACCAAACCTCCCCTGTTCGCCATTCAATTTCCTATCTAATGGTGTAATTTGTTTCGAGTTATCGATGTAAATGTTCCAACATTATAAACGCTCATATCTCAGTCAAATGTAAACCAATCTTCATTATTGATATAGTTTTAGATTTGCCGTTCAATTTTCTATCTAACGGTGTAATTATTCTTAAATAAATCGACTAGTTTTTGAGAAATCGATGTAAACGTTCCAACATTGTAAACGCTCATATCTCAGTCAAATATTAACCAATCTTCAATATTGATATAGTTTTAAATTCGCCGTTCAATTTTCTATCTAACGGTGTAATTATTCTTAAATAAATCGACTAGTTTTTGAGAAATCGATGTAAACGTTCCAACATTATAAACGCTCATATCTCAGTCAAATGTTAACCAATCTTCAATATTGATATAGTTTTAGATTCGCCGTTCAATTTTCTATCTAACTGTGTAATTTTTTTAAATAAATCAACTAGTTTTTGAGCAATCGATGTAAACGTACCAACATTATAAACGCTCATATCTCATAAAAAAAAAAAAAAAAAAGTTCACCTAACCTAACCGAACCAAACCTCCCCTGTTCGCCATTCAATTTCCTATCTAATGGTGTAATTTGTTTCGAGTTATCGATGTAAATGTTCCAACATTATAAAAGTTCACCTAACCTAACCGAACCAAACCTCCCCTATTCGCCGTTCAATTTTCTATCTAACGGTGTAATTATTTTTAAATAAATCGACTAGTTTTTGAGAAATCGATGTAAACGTTCCAACATTATAAACGCTCATATCTCAGTCAAATGTTAACCAATCTTCAATATTGATATAGTTTTAGATTCGCCGTTCAATTTTCTATCTAACGGTGTAATTATTCTTAAATAAATCGACTAGTTTTTGAGAAATCGATGTAAACGTTCCAACATTATAAACGCTCATATCTCAGTCAAATGTTAACCAATCTTCAATATTGATATAGTTTTAGATTCGCCGTTCAATTTTCTATCTAACTGTGTAATTTTTTTAAATAAATCAACTAGTTTTTGAGCAATCGATGTAAACGTACCAACATTATAAACGCTCATATCTCATAAAAAAAAAAAAAAAAAAAAAGTTCACCTAACCTAACCGAACCAAACCTCCCCTGTTCGCCATTCAATTTCCTATCTAATGGTGTAATTTGTTTCGAGTTATCGATGTAAATGTTCCAACATTATAAAAGTTCACCTAACCTAACCGAACCAAACCTCCCCTATTCGCCGTTCAATTTTCTATCTAACGGTGTAATTATTTTTAAATAAATCGACTAGTTTTTGAGAAATCGATGTAAACGTTCCAACATTATAAACGCTCATATCTCAGTCAAATGTTAACCAATCTTCAATATTGATATAGTTTTAGATTCGCCGTTCAATTTTCTATCTAACGGTGTAATTATTCTTAAATAAATCGACTAGTTTTTGAGAAATCGATGTAAACGTTCCAACATTATAAACGCTCATATCTCAGTCAAATGTTAACCAATCTTCAATATTGATATAGTTTTAGATTCGCCGTTCAATTTTCTATCTAACTGTGTAATTTTTTTAAATAAATCAACTAGTTTTTGAGCAATCGATGTAAACGTACCAACATTATAAACGCTCATATCTCATAAAAAAAAAAAAAAAAAAAAAGTTCACCTAACCTAACCGAACCAAACCTCCCCTGTTCGCCATTCAATTTCCTATCTAATGGTGTAATTTGTTTCGAGTTATCGATGTAAATGTTCCAACATTATAAAAGTTCACCTAACCTAACCGAACCAAACCTCCCCTATTCGCCGTTCAATTTTCTATCTAACGGTGTAATTATTTTTAAATAAATCGACTAGTTTTTGAGAAATCGATGTAAACGTTCCAACATTATAAACGCTCATATCTCAGTCAAATGTTAACCAATCTTCAATATTGATATTGTTTTAGATTCGCCGTTCAATTTTCTATCTAACTGTGTAATTTTTTTAAATAAATCAACTAGTTTTTGAGAAATCGATGTAAACGTTCCAACATTATAAACGCTCATATCTCAGTCAAATGTTAACCAATCTTCAATATTGATATAGTTTTAGATTCGCCGTTCAATTTTCTATCTAACTGTGTAATTTTTTTAAATAAATCAACTAGTTTTTGAGCAATCGATGTAAACGTACCAACATTATAAACGCTCATATCTCATAAAAAAAAAAAAAAAAAAAGTTCACCTAACCTAACCGAACCAAACCTACCCTGTTCGCCATTCAATTTCCTATCTAATGGTGTAATTTGTTTCGAGTTATCGATGTAAATGTTCCAACATTATAAACGCTCATATCTCAGTCAAATGTAAACCAATCTTCATTATTGATATAGTTTTAGATTTGCCGTTCAATTTTCTATCTAACGGTGTAATTATTCTTAAATAAATCGACTAGTTTTTGAGAAATCGATGTAAACGTTCCAACATTGTAAACGCTCATATCTCAGTCAAATATTAACCAATCTTCAATATTGATATAGTTTTAAATTCGCCGTTCAATTTTCTATCTAACGGTGTAATTATTCTTAAATAAATCGACTAGTTTTTGAGAAATCGATGTAAACGTTCCAACATTATAAACGCTCATATCTCAGTCAAATGTTAACCAATCTTCAATATTGATATAGTTTTAGATTCGCCGTTCAATTTTCTATCTAACTGTGTAATTTTTTTAAATAAATCAACTAGTTTTTGAGAAATCGATGTAAACGTTCCAACATTATAAACGCTCATATCTCAGTCAAATGTTAACCAATCTTCAATATTGATATAGTTTTAGATTCGCCGTTCAATTTTCTATCTAACTGTGTAATTTTTTTAAATAAATCAACTAGTTTTTGAGCAATCGATGTAAACGTACCAACATTATAAACGCTCATATCTCATAAAAAAAAAAAAAAAAAAAAAGTTCACCTAACCTAACCGAACCAAACCTCCCCTGTTCGCCATTCAATTTCCTATCTAATGGTGTAATTTGTTTCGAGTTACCGATGTAAATGTTCCAACATTATAAAAGTTCACCTAACCTAACCGAACCAAACCTCCCCTATTCGCCGTTCAATTTTCTATCTAACGGTGTAATTATTTTTAAATAAATCGACTAGTTTTTGAGAAATCGATGTAAACGTACCAACATTATAAACGCTCATATCTCATAAAAAAATAAAAAAAAAAAGTTCACCTAACCTAACCGAACCAAACCTCCCCTATTCGCCATTCAATTTCCTATCTAATGGTGTAATTTGTTTCGAGTTATCGATGTAAATGTTCCAACATTATAAACGCTCATATCTCAGTCAAATGTTAACCAATCTTCAATATTGATATAGTTTTAGATTCGCCGTTCAATTTTCTATCTAACTGTGTAATTTTTTTAAATAAATCAACTAGTTTTTGAGAAATCGATGTAAACGTTCCAACATTATAAACGCTCATATCTCAGTCAAATGTTAACCAATCTTCAATATTGATATAGTTTTAGATTCGCCGTTCAATTTTCTATCTAACTGTGTAATTTTTTTAAATAAATCAACTAGTTTTTGAGCAATCGATGTAAACGTACCAACATTATAAACGCTCATATCTCATAAAAAAAAAAAAAAAAAAAGTTCACCTAACCTAACCGAACCAAACCTACCCTGTTCGCCATTCAATTTCCTATCTAATGGTGTAATTTGTTTCGAGTTATCGATGTAAATGTTCCAACATTATAAACGCTCATATCTCAGTCAAATGTAAACCAATCTTCATTATTGATATAGTTTTAGATTTGCCGCTCAATTTTCTATCTAACGGTGTAATTATTCTTAAATAAATCGACTAGTTTTTGAGAAATCGATGTAAACGTTCCAACATTGTAAACGCTCATATCTCAGTCAAATATTAACCAATCTTCAATATTGATATAGTTTTAAATTCGCCGTTCAATTTTCTATCTAACGGTGTAATTATTCTTAAATAAATCGACTAGTTTTTGAGAAATCGATGTAAACGTTCCAACATTATAAACGCTCATATCTCAGTCAAATGTTAACCAATCTTCAATATTGATATAGTTTTAGATTCGCCGTTCAATTTTCTATCTAACTGTGTAATTTTTTTAAATAAATCAACTAGTTTTTGAGCAATCGATGTAAACGTACCAACATTATAAACGCTCATATCTCATAAAAAAAAAAAAAAAAAAGTTCACCTAACCTAACCGAACCAAACCTCCCCTGTTCGCCATTCAATTTCCTATCTAATGGTGTAATTTGTTTCGAGTTATCGATGTAAATGTTCCAACATTATAAAAGTTCACCTAACCTAACCGAACCAAACCTCCCCTATTCGCCGTTCAATTTTCTATCTAACGGTGTAATTATTTTTAAATAAATCGACTAGTTTTTGAGAAATCGATGTAAACGTTCCAACATTATAAACGCTCATATCTCAGTCAAATGTTAACCAATCTTCAATATTGATATAGTTTTAGATTCGCCGTTCAATTTTCTATCTAACGGTGTAATTATTCTTAAATAAATCGACTAGTTTTTGAGAAATCGATGTAAACGTTCCAACATTATAAACGCTCATATCTCAGTCAAATGTTAACCAATCTTCAATATTGATATAGTTTTAGATTCGCCGTTCAATTTTCTATCTAACTGTGTAATTTTTTTAAATAAATCAACTAGTTTTTGAGCAATCGATGTAAACGTACCAACATTATAAACGCTCATATCTCATAAAAAAAAAAAAAAAAAAAAGTTCACCTAACCTAACCGAACCAAACCTCCCCTGTTCGCCATTCAATTTCCTATCTAATGGTGTAATTTGTTTCGAGTTATCGATGTAAATGTTCCAACATTATAAAAGTTCACCTAACCTAACCGAACCAAACCTCCCCTATTCGCCGTTCAATTTTCTATCTAACGGTGTAATTATTTTTAAATAAATCGACTAGTTTTTGAGAAATCGATGTAAACGTTCCAACATTATAAACGCTCATATCTCAGTCAAATGTTAACCAATCTTCAATATTGATATAGTTTTAGATTCGCCGTTCAATTTTCTATCTAACGGTGTAATTATTCTTAAATAAATCGACTAGTTTTTGAGAAATCGATGTAAACGTTCCAACATTATAAACGCTCATATCTCAGTCAAATGTTAACCAATCTTCAATATTGATATAGTTTTAGATTCGCCGTTCAATTTTCTATCTAACTGTGTAATTTTTTTAAATAAATCAACTAGTTTTTGAGCAATCGATGTAAACGTACCAACATTATAAACGCTCATATCTCATAAAAAAAAAAAAAAAAAAAAAAGTTCACCTAACCTAACCGAACCAAACCTCCCCTGTTCGCCATTCAATTTCCTATCTAATGGTGTAATTTGTTTCGAGTTATCGATGTAAATGTTCCAACATTATAAAAGTTCACCTAACCTAACCGAACCAAACCTCCCCTATTCGCCGTTCAATTTTCTATCTAACGGTGTAATTATTTTTAAATAAATCGACTAGTTTTTGAGAAATCGATGTAAACGTTCCAACATTATAAACGCTCATATCTCAGTCAAATGTTAACCAATCTTCAATATTGATATTGTTTTAGATTCGCCGTTCAATTTTCTATCTAACTGTGTAATTTTTTTAAATAAATCAACTAGTTTTTGAGAAATCGATGTAAACGTTCCAACATTATAAACGCTCATATCTCAGTCAAATGTTAACCAATCTTCAATATTGATATAGTTTTAGATTCGCCGTTCAATTTTCTATCTAACTGTGTAATTTTTTTAAATAAATCAACTAGTTTTTGAGCAATCGATGTAAACGTACCAACATTATAAACGCTCATATCTCATAAAAAAAAAAAAAAAAAAAGTTCACCTAACCTAACCGAACCAAACCTACCCTGTTCGCCATTCAATTTCCTATCTAATGGTGTAATTTGTTTCGAGTTATCGATGTAAATGTTCCAACATTATAAACGCTCATATCTCAGTCAAATGTAAACCAATCTTCATTATTGATATAGTTTTAGATTTGCCGTTCAATTTTCTATCTAACGGTGTAATTATTCTTAAATAAATCGACTAGTTTTTGAGAAATCGATGTAAACGTTCCAACATTGTAAACGCTCATATCTCAGTCAAATATTAACCAATCTTCAATATTGATATAGTTTTAGATTTGCCGTTCAATTTTCTATCTAACGGTGTAATTATTCTTAAATAAATCGACTAGTTTTTGAGAAATCGATGTAAACGTTCCAACATTATAAACGCTCATATCTCAGTCAAATGTTAACCAATCTTCAATATTGATATAGTTTTAGATTCGACGTTCAATTTTCTATCTAACTGTGTAATTTTTTTAAATAAATCAACTAGTTTTTGAGCAATCGATGTAAACGTACCAACATTATAAACGCTCATATCTCATAAAAAAAAAAAAAAAAAAAAAGTTCACCTAACCTAACCGAACCAAACCTCCCCTGTTCGCCATTCAATTTCCTATCTAATGGTGTAATTTGTTTCGAGTTATCGATGTAAATGTTCCAACATTATAAAAGTTCACCTAACCTAACCGAACCAAACCTCCCCTATTCGCCGTTCAATTTTCTATCTAACGGTGTAATTATTTTTAAATAAATCGACTAGTTTTTGAGAAATCGATGTAAACGTTCCAACATTATAAACGCTCATATCTCAGTCAAATGTTAACCAATCTTCAATATTGATATAGTTTTAGATTCGCCGTTCAATTTTCTATCTAACTGTGTAATTTTTTTAAATAAATCAACTAGTTTTTGAGAAATCGATGTAAACGTACCAACATTATAAACGCTCATATCTCATAAAAAAAAAAAAAAAAAAGTTCACCTAACCTAACCGAACCAAACCTCCCCTATTCGCCATTCAATTTCCTATCTAATGGTGTAATTTGTTTCGAGTTATCGATGTAAATGTTCCAACATTATAAACGCTCATATCTCAGTCAAATGTTAACCAATCTTCAATATTGATATAGTTTTAGATTTGCCGTTCAATTTTCTATCTAACTGTGTAATTTTTTTAAATAAATCAACTAGTTTTTGAGAAATCGATGTAAACGTTCCAACATTATAAACGCTCATATCTCAGTCAAATATTAACCAATCTTCAATATTGATATAGTTTTAAATTCGCCGTTCAATTTTCTATCTAACGGTGTAATTATTCTTAAATAAATCGACTAGTTTTTGAGAAATCGATGTAAACGTTCCAACATTATAAACGCTCATATCTCAGTCAAATGTTAACCAATCTTCAATATTGATATAGTTTTAGATTCGCCGTTCAATTTTCTATCTAACTGTGTAATTTTTTTAAATAAATCAACTAGTTTTTGAGCAATCGATGTAAACGTACCAACATTATAAACGCTCATATCTCATAAAAAAAAAAAAAAAAAAAAGTTCACCTAACCTAACCGAACCAAACCTCCCCTGTTCGCCATTCAATTTCCTATCTAATGGTGTAATTTGTTTCGAGTTATCGATGTAAATGTTCCAACATTATAAAAGTTCACCTAACCTAACCGAACCAAACCTCCCCTATTCGCCGTTCAATTTTCTATCTAACGGTGTAATTATTTTTAAATAAATCGACTAGTTTTTGAGAAATCGATGTAAACGTTCCAACATTATAAACGCTCATATCTCAGTCAAATGTTAACCAATCTTCAATATTGATATAGTTTTAGATTCGCCGTTCAATTTTCTATCTAACGGTGTAATTATTCTTAAATAAATCGACTAGTTTTTGAGAAATCGATGTAAACGTTCCAACATTATAAACGCTCATATCTCAGTCAAATGTTAACCAATCTTCAATATTGATATTGTTTTAGATTCGCCGTTCAATTTTCTATCTAACTGTGTAATTTTTTTAAATAAATCAACTAGTTTTTGAGCAATCGATGTAAACGTACCAACATTATAAACGCTCATATCTCATAAAAAAAAAAAAAAAAAAAAAGTTCACCTAACCTAACCGAACCAAACCTCCCCTGTTCGCCATTCAATTTCCTATCTAATGGTGTAATTTGTTTCGAGTTATCGATGTAAATGTTCCAACATTATAAAAGTTCACCTAACCTAACCGAACCAAACCTCCCCTATTCGCCGTTCAATTTTCTATCTAACGGTGTAATTATTTTTAAATAAATCGACTAGTTTTTGAGCAATCGATGTAAACGTTCCAACATTATAAACGCTCATATCTCAGTCAAATGTTAACCAATCTTCAATATTGATATAGTTTTAGATTCGCCGTTCAATTTTCTATCTAACGGTGTAATTATTCTTAAATAAATCGACTAGTTTTTGAGAAATCGATGTAAACGTTCCAACATTATAAACGCTCATATCTCAGTCAAATGTTAACCAATCTTCAATATTGATATAGTTTTAGATTCGCCGTTCAATTTTCTATCTAACTGTGTAATTTTTTTAAATAAATCAACTAGTTTTTGAGCAATCGATGTAAACGTACCAACATTATAAACGCTCATATCTCATAAAAAAAAAAAAAAAAAAAAAAGTTCACCTAACCTAACCGAACCAAACCTCCCCTGTTCGCCATTCAATTTCCTATCTAATGGTGTAATTTGTTTCGAGTTATCGATGTAAATGTTCCAACATTATAAAAGTTCACCTAACCTAACCGAACCAAACCTCCCCTATTCGCCGTTCAATTTTCTATCTAACGGTGTAATTATTTTTAAATAAATCGACTAGTTTTTGAGAAATCGATGTAAACGTTCCAACATTATAAACGCTCATATCTCAGTCAAATGTTAACCAATCTTCAATATTGATATTGTTTTAGATTCGCCGTTCAATTTTCTATCTAACTGTGTAATTTTTTTAAATAAATCAACTAGTTTTTGAGAAATCGATGTAAACGTTCCAACATTATAAACGCTCATATCTCAGTCAAATGTTAACCAATCTTCAATATTGATATAGTTTTAGATTCGCCGTTCAATTTTCTATCTAACTGTGTAATTTTTTTAAATAAATCAACTAGTTTTTGAGCAATCGATGTAAACGTACCAACATTATAAACGCTCATATCTCATAAAAAAAAAAAAAAAAAAAGTTCACCTAACCTAACCGAACCAAACCTACCCTGTTCGCCATTCAATTTCCTATCTAATGGTGTAATTTGTTTCGAGTTATCGATGTAAATGTTCCAACATTATAAACGCTCATATCTCAGTCAAATGTAAACCAATCTTCATTATTGATATAGTTTTAGATTTGCCGTTCAATTTTCTATCTAACGGTGTAATTATTCTTAAATAAATCGACTAGTTTTTGAGAAATCGATGTAAACGTTCCAACATTGTAAACGCTCATATCTCAGTCAAATGTTAACCAATCTTCAATATTGATATAGTTTTAGATTCGCCGTTCAATTTTCTATCTAACTGTGTAATTTTTTTAAATAAATCAACTAGTTTTTGAGCAATCGATGTAAACGTACCAACATTATAAACGCTCATATCTCATAAAAAAAAAAAAAAAAAAAAAGTTCACCTAACCTAACCGAACCAAACCTCCCCTGTTCGCCATTCAATTTCCTATCTAATGGTGTAATTTGTTTCGAGTTATCGATGTAAATGTTCCAACATTATAAAAGTTCACCTAACCTAACCGAACCAAACCTCCCCTATTCGCCGTTCAATTTTCTATCTAACGGTGTAATTATTTTTAAATAAATCGACTAGTTTTTGAGAAATCGATGTAAACGTTCCAACATTATAAACGCTCATATCTCAGTCAAATGTTAACCAATCTTCAATATTGATATAGTTTTAGATTCGCCGTTCAATTTTCTATCTAACGGTGTAATTATTCTTAAATAAATCGACTAGTTTTTGAGAAATCGATGTAAACGTTCCAACATTATAAACGCTCATATCTCAGTCAAATGTTAACCAATCTTCAATATTGATATAGTTTTAGATTCGCCGTTCAATTTTCTATCTAACTGTGTAATTTTTTTAAATAAATCAACTAGTTTTTGAGAAATCGATGTAAACGTACCAACATTATAAACGCTCATATCTCATAAAAAAAAAAAAAAAAAAAAAAGTTCACCTAACCTAACCGAACCAAACCTCCCCTGTTCGCCATTCAATTTCCTATCTAATGGTGTAATTTGTTTCGAGTTATCGATGTAAATGTTCCAACATTATAAAAGTTCACCTAACCTAACCGAACCAAACCTCCCCTATTCGCCGTTCAATTTTCTATCTAACGGTGTAATTATTTTTAAATAAATCGACTAGTTTTTGAGAAATCGATGTAAACGTTCCAACATTATAAACGCTCATATCTCAGTCAAATGTTAACCAATCTTCAATATTGATATTGTTTTAGATTCGCCGTTCAATTTTCTATCTAACTGTGTAATTTTTTTAAATAAATCAACTAGTTTTTGAGAAATCGATGTAAACGTTCCAACATTATAAACGCTCATATCTCAGTCAAATGTTAACCAATCTTCAATATTGATATAGTTTTAGATTCGCCGTTCAATTTTCTATCTGTGTAATTTTTTTAAATAAATCAACTAGTTTTTGAGCAATCGATGTAAACGTACCAACATTATAAACGCTCATATCTCATAAAAAAAAAAAAAAAAAAAGTTCACCTAACCTAACCGAACCAAACCTACCCTGTTCGCCATTCAATTTCCTATCTAATGGTGTAATTTGTTTCGAGTTATCGATGTAAATGTTCCAACATTATAAACGCTCATATCTCAGTCAAATGTAAACCAATCTTCATTATTGATATAGTTTTAGATTTGCCGTTCAATTTTCTATCTAACGGTGTAATTATTCTTAAATAAATCGACTAGTTTTTGAGAAATCGATGTAAACGTTCCAACATTGTAAACGCTCATATCTCAGTCAAATATTAACCAATCTTCAATATTGATATAGTTTTAAATTCGCCGTTCAATTTTCTATCTAACGGTGTAATTATTCTTAAATAAATCGACTAGTTTTTGAGAAATCGATGTAAACGTTCCAACATTATAAACGCTCATATCTCAGTCAAATGTTAACCAATCTTCAATATTGATATAGTTTTAGATTCGACGTTCAATTTTCTATCTAACTGTGTAATTTTTTTAAATAAATCAACTAGTTTTTGAGCAATCGATGTAAACGTACCAACATTATAAACGCTCATATCTCATAAAAAAAAAAAAAAAAAAAAAGTTCACCTAACCTAACCGAACCAAACCTCCCCTGTTCGCCATTCAATTTCCTATCTAATGGTGTAATTTGTTTCGAGTTATCGATGTAAATGTTCCAACATTATAAAAGTTCACCTAACCTAACCGAACCAAACCTCCCCTATTCGCCGTTCAATTTTCTATCTAACGGTGTAATTATTTTTAAATAAATCGACTAGTTTTTGAGAAATCGATGTAAACGTTCCAACATTATAAACGCTCATATCTCAGTCAAATGTTAACCAATCTTCAATATTGATATTGTTTTAGATTCGCCGTTCAATTTTCTATCTAACTGTGTAATTTTTTTAAATAAATCAACTAGTTTTTGAGAAATCGATGTAAACGTACCAACATTATAAACGCTCATATCTCATAAAAAAAAAAAAAAAAAAGTTCACCTAACCTAACCGAACCAAACCTCCCCTATTCGCCATTCAATTTCCTATCTAATGGTGTAATTTGTTTCGAGTTATCGATGTAAATGTTCCAACATTATAAACGCTCATATCTCAGTCAAATGTTAACCAATCTTCAATATTGATATAGTTTTAGATTTGCCGTTCAATTTTCTATCTAACTGTGTAATTTTTCAAATAAATCAACTAGTTTTTGAGAAATCGATGTAAACGTTCCAACATTATAAACGCTCATATCTCAGTCAAATATTAACCAATCTTCAATATTGATATAGTTTTAAATTCGCCGTTCAATTTTCTATCTAACGGTGTAATTATTCTTAAATAAATCGACTAGTTTTTGAGAAATCGATGTAAACGTTCCAACATTATAAACGCTCATATCTCAGTCAAATGTTAACCAATCTTCAATATTGATATAGTTTTAGATTCGCCGTTCAATTTTCTATCTAACTGTGTAATTTTTTTAAATAAATCAACTAGTTTTTGAGCAATCGATGTAAACGTACCAACATTATAAACGCTCATATCTCATAAAAAAAAAAAAAAAAAAAAGTTCACCTAACCTAACCGAACCAAACCTCCCCTGTTCGCCATTCAATTTCCTATCTAATGGTGTAATTTGTTTCGAGTTATCGATGTAAATGTTCCAACATTATAAAAGTTCACCTAACCTAACCGAACCAAACCTCCCCTATTCGCCGTTCAATTTTCTATCTAACGGTGTAATTATTTTTAAATAAATCGACTAGTTTTTGAGAAATCGATGTAAACGTTCCAACATTATAAACGCTCATATCTCAGTCAAATGTTAACCAATCTTCAATATTGATATAGTTTTAGATTCGCCGTTCAATTTTCTATCTAACGGTGTAATTATTCTTAAATAAATCGACTAGTTTTTGAGAAATCGATGTAAACGTTCCAACATTATAAACGCTCATATCTCAGTCAAATGTTAACCAATCTTCAATATTGATATAGTTTTAGATTCGCCGTTCAATTTTCTATCTAACTGTGTAATTTTTTTAAATAAATCAACTAGTTTTTGAGCAATCGATGTAAACGTACCAACATTATAAACGCTCATATCTCATAAAAAAAAAAAAAAAAAAAAAGTTCACCTAACCTAACCGAACCAAACCTCCCCTGTTCGCCATTCAATTTCCTATCTAATGGTGTAATTTGTTTCGAGTTATCGATGTAAATGTTCCAACATTATAAAAGTTCACCTAACCTAACCGAACCAAACCTCCCCTATTCGCCGTTCAATTTTCTATCTAACGGTGTAATTATTTTTAAATAAATCGACTAGTTTTTGAGAAATCGATGTAAACGTTCCAACATTATAAACGCTCATATCTCAGTCAAATGTTAACCAATCTTCAATATTGATATTGTTTTAGATTCGCCGTTCAATTTTCTATCTAACTGTGTAATTTTTTTAAATAAATCAACTAGTTTTTGAGAAATCGATGTAAACGTACCAACATTATAAACGCTCATATCTCATAAAAAAAAAAAAAAAAAAGTTCACCTAACCTAACCGAACCAAACCTCCCCTATTCGCCATTCAATTTCCTATCTAATGGTGTAATTTGTTTCGAGTTATCGATGTAAATGTTCCAACATTATAAACGCTCATATCTCAGTCAAATGTTAACCAATCTTCAATATTGATATAGTTTTAGATTTGCCGTTCAATTTTCTATCTAACTGTGTAATTTTTTTAAATAAATCAACTAGTTTTTGAGAAATCGATGTAAACGTTCCAACATTATAAACGCTCATATCTCAGTCAAATATTAACCAATCTTCAATATTGATATAGTTTTAAATTCGCCGTTCAATTTTCTATCTAACGGTGTAATTATTCTTAAATAAATCGACTAGTTTTTGAGAAATCGATGTAAACGTTCCAACATTATAAACGCTCATATCTCAGTCAAATGTTAACCAATCTTCAATATTGATATAGTTTTAGATTCGCCGTTCAATTTTCTATCTAACTGTGTAATTTTTTTAAATAAATCAACTAGTTTTTGAGAAATCGATGTAAACGTTCCAACATTATAAACGCTCATATCTCAGTCAAATGTTAACCAATCTTCAATATTGATATAGTTTTAGATTCGCCGTTCAATTTTCTATCTAACTGTGTAATTTTTTTAAATAAATCAACTAGTTTTTGAGCAATCGATGTAAACGTACCAACATTATAAACGCTCATATCTCATAAAAAAAAATAAAAAAAAAGTTCACCTAACCTAACCGAACCAAACCTACCCTGTTCGCCATTCAATTTCCTATCTAATGGTGTAATTTGTTTCGAGTTATCGATGTAAATGTTCCAACATTATAAACGCTCATATCTCAGTCAAATGTAAACCAATCTTCATTATTGATATAGTTTTAGATTTGCCGTTCAATTTTCTATCTAACGGTGTAATTATTCTTAAATAAATCGACTAGTTTTTGAGAAATCGATGTAAACGTTCCAACATTGTAAACGCTCATATCTCAGTCAAATATTAACCAATCTTCAATATTGATATAGTTTTAAATTCGCCGTTCAATTTTCTATCTAACGGTGTAATTATTCTTAAATAAATCGACTAGTTTTTGAGAAATCGATGTAAACGTTCCAACATTATAAACGCTCATATCTCAGTCAAATGTTAACCAATCTTCAATATTGATATAGTTTTAGATTCGCCGTTCAATTTTCTATCTAACTGTGTAATTTTTTTAAATAAATCAACTAGTTTTTGAGCAATCGATGTAAACGTACCAACATTATAAACGCTCATATCTCATAAAAAAAAAAAAAAAAAAAAAGTTCACCTAACCTAACCGAACCAAACCTCCCCTGTTCGCCATTCAATTTCCTATCTAATGGTGTAATTTGTTTCGAGTTATCGATGTAAATGTTCCAACATTATAAAAGTTCACCTAACCTAACCGAACCAAACCTCCCCTATTCGCCGTTCAATTTTCTATCTAACGGTGTAATTATTTTTAAATAAATCGACTAGTTTTTGAGAAATCGATGTAAACGTTCCAACATTATAAACGCTCATATCTCAGTCAAATGTTAACCAATCTTCAATATTGATATTGTTTTAGATTCGCCGTTCAATTTTCTATCTAACTGTGTAATTTTTTTAAATAAATCAACTAGTTTTTGAGAAATCGATGTAAACGTACCAACATTATAAACGCTCATATCTCATAAAAAAAAAAAAAAAAAAGTTCACCTAACCTAACCGAACCAAACCTCCCCTATTCGCCATTCAATTTCCTATCTAATGGTGTAATTTGTTTCGAGTTATCGATGTAAATGTTCCAACATTATAAACGCTCATATCTCAGTCAAATGTTAACCAATCTTCAATATTGATATAGTTTTAAATTTGCCGTTCAATTTTCTATCTAACTGTGTAATTATTCTTAAATAAATCGACTAGTTTTTGAGAAATCGATGTAAACGTTCCAACATTATAAACGCTCATATCTCAGTCAAATGTTAACCAATCTTCAATATTGATATAGTTTTAGATTCGCCGTTCAATTTTCTATCTAACTGTGTAATTTTTTTAAATAAATCAACTAGTTTTTGAGAAATCGATGTAAACGTTCCAACATTATAAACGCTCATATCTCAGTCAAATGTTAACCAATCTTCAATATTGATATAGTTTTAGATTCGCCGTTCAATTTTCTATCTAACTGTGTAATTTTTTTAAATAAATCAACTAGTTTTTGAGCAATCGATGTAAACGTACCAACATTATAAACGCTCATATCTCAGTCAAATATTAAACAATCTACAATATTGATATAGTTTTAGATTCGCCGTTCAATTTTCTATCTAACGGTGTAATTATTCTTAAATAAATCGACTAGTTTTTGAGAAATCGATGTAAACGTTCCAACATTATAAACGCTCATATCTCAGTCAAATGTTAACCAATCTTCAATATTGATATAGTTTTAGATTCGCCGTTCAATTTTCTATCTAACTGTGTAATTTTTTTAAATAAATCAACTAGTTTTTGAGAAATCGATGTAAACGTTCCAACATTATAAACGCTCATATCTCAGTCAAATGTTAACCAATCTTCAATATTGATATAGTTTTAGATTCGCCGTTCAATTTTCTATCTAACTGTGTAATTTTTTTAAATAAATCAACTAGTTTTTGAGAAATCGATGTAAACGTTCCAACATTATAAACGCTCATATCTCAGTCAAATGTTAACCAATCTTCAATATTGATATAGTTTTAGATTCGCCGTTCAATTTTCTATCTAACTGTGTAATTTTTTTAAATAAATCAACTAGTTTTTGAGCAATCGATGTAAACGTACCAACATTATAAACGCTCATATCTCATAAAAAAAAAAAAAAAAAAAGTTCACCTAACCTAACCGAACCAAACCTACCCTGTTCGCCATTCAATTTCCTATCTAATGGTGTAATTTGTTTCGAGTTATCGATGTAAATGTTCCAACATTATAAAAGTTCACCTAACCTAACCGAACCAAACCTCCCCTATTCGCCGTTCAATTTTCTATCTAACGGTGTAATTATTTTTAAATAAATCGACTAGTTTTTGAGAAATCGATGTAAACGTTCCAACATTATAAACGCTCATATCTCAGTCAAATGTTAACCAATCTTCAATATTGATATAGTTTTAGATTCGCCGTTCAATTTTCTATCTAACGGTGTAATTATTCTTAAATAAATCGACTAGTTTTTGAGAAATCGATGTAAACGTTCCAACATTATAAACGCTCATATCTCAGTCAAATGTTAACCAATCTTCAATATTGATATAGTTTTAGATTCGCCGTTCAATTTTCTATCTAACTGTGTAATTTTTTTAAATAAATCAACTAGTTTTTGAGAAATCGATGTAAACGTTCCAACATTATAAACGCTCATATCTCAGTCAAATGTTAACCAATCTTCAATATTGATATAGTTTTAGATTCGCCGTTCAATTTTCTATCTAACGGTGTAATTATTCTTAAATAAATCGACTAGTTTTTGAGAAATCGATGTAAACGTTCCAACATTATAAACGCTCATATCTCAGTCAAATGTTAACCAATCTTCAATATTGATATAGTTTTAGATTCGCCGTTCAATTTTCTAACTGTGTAATTTTTTTAAATAAATCAACTAGTTTTTGAGCAATCGATGTAAACGTACCAACATTATAAACGCTCATATCTCATAAAAAAAAAAAAAAAAAAAAGTTCACCTAACCTAACCGAACCAAACCTCCCCTGTTCGCCATTCAATTTCCTATCTAATGGTGTAATTTGTTTCGAGTTATCGATGTAAATGTTCCAACATTATAAAAGTTCACCTAACCTAACCGAACCAAACCTCCCCTATTCGCCGTTCAATTTTCTATCTAACTGTGTAATTATTTTTAAATAAATCGACTAGTTTTTGAGAAATCGATGTAAACGTTCCAACATTATAAACGCTCATATCTCAGTCAAATGTTAACCAATCTTCAATATTGATATAGTTTTAGATTCGCCGTTCAATTTTCTATCTAACGGTGTAATTATTCTTAAATAAATCGACTAGTTTTTGAGAAATCGATGTAAACGTTCCAACATTATAAACGCTCATATCTCAGTCAAATGTTAACCAATCTTCAATATTGATATAGTTTTAGATTCGCCGTTCAATTTTCTAACTGTGTAATTTTTTTAAATAAATCAACTAGTTTTTGAGCAATCGATGTAAACGTACCAACATTATAAACGCTCATATCTCATAAAAAAAAAAAAAAAAAAAAGTTCACCTAACCTAACCGAACCAAACCTCCCCTGTTCGCCATTCAATTTCCTATCTAATGGTGTAATTTGTTTCGAGTTATCGATGTAAATGTTCCAACATTATAAAAGTTCACCTAACCTAACCGAACCAAACCTCCCCTATTCGCCGTTCAATTTTCTATCTAACGGTGTAATTATTTTTAAATAAATCGACTAGTTTTTGAGAAATCGATGTAAACGTTCCAACATTATAAACGCTCATATCTCAGTCAAATGTTAACCAATCTTCAATATTGATATTGTTTTAGATTCGCCGTTCAATTTTCTATCTAACTGTGTAATTTTTTTAAATAAATCAACTAGTTTTTGAGAAATCGATGTAAACGTACCAACATTATAAACGCTCATATCTCAGTCAAATATTAAACAATCTACAATATTGATATAGTTTTAGATTCGCCGTTCAATTTTCTATCTAACGGTGTAATTATTCTTAAATAAATCGACTAGTTTTTGAGAAATCGATGTAAACGTTCCAACATTATAAACGCTCATATCTCAGTCAAATGTTAACCAATCTTCAATATTGATATAGTTTTAGATTCGCCGTTCAATTTTCTATCTAACTGTGTAATTTTTTTAAATAAATCAACTAGTTTTTGAGCAATCGATGTAAACGTACCAACATTATAAACGCTCATATCTCAGTCAAATATTAAACAATCTACAATATTGATATAGTTTTAGATTCGCCGTTCAATTTTCTATCTAACGGTGTAATTATTCTTAAATAAATCGACTAGTTTTTGAGAAATCGATGTAAACGTTCCAACATTATAAACGCTCATATCTCAGTCAAATGTTAACCAATCTTCAATATTGATATAGTTTTAGATTCGCCGTTCAATTTTCTATCTAACTGTGTAATTTTTTTAAATAAATCAACTAGTTTTTGAGCAATCGATGTAAACGTACCAACATTATAAACGCTCATATCTCAGTCAAATATTAAACAATCTACAATATTGATATAGTTTTAGATTCGCCGTTCAATTTTCTATCTAACGGTGTAATTATTCTTAAATAAATCGACTAGTTTTTGAGAAATCGATGTAAACGTTCCAACATTATAAACGCTCATATCTCAGTCAAATGTTAACCAATCTTCAATATTGATATAGTTTTAGATTCGCCGTTCAATTTTCTATCTAACTGTGTAATTTTTTTAAATAAATCAACTAGTTTTTGAGAAATCGATGTAAACGTTCCAACATTATAAACGCTCATATCTCAGTCAAATGTTAACCAATCTTCAATATTGATATAGTTTTAGATTCGCCGTTCAATTTTCTATCTAACGGTGTAATTATTCTTAAATAAATCGACTAGTTTTTGAGAAATCGATGTAAACGTTCCAACATTATAAACGCTCATATCTCAGTCAAATGTTAACCAATCTTCAATATTGATATAGTTTTAGATTCGCCGTTCAATTTTCTAACTGTGTAATTTTTTTAAATAAATCAACTAGTTTTTGAGCAATCGATGTAAACGTACCAACATTATAAACGCTCATATCTCATAAAAAAAAAAAAAAAAAAAAGTTCACCTAACCTAACCGAACCAAACCTCCCCTGTTCGCCATTCAATTTCCTATCTAATGGTGTAATTTGTTTCGAGTTATCGATGTAAATGTTCCAACATTATAAAAGTTCACCTAACCTAACCGAACCAAACCTCCCCTATTCGCCGTTCAATTTTCTATCTAATGGTGTAATTATTTTTAAATAAATCGACTAGTTTTTGAGAAATCGATGTAAACGTTCCAACATTATAAACGCTCATATCTCAGTCAAATGTTAACCAATCTTCAATATTGATATTGTTTTAGATTCGCCGTTCAATTTTCTATCTAACTGTGTAATTTTTTTAAATAAATCAACTAGTTTTTGAGAAATCGATGTAAACGTACCAACATTATAAACGCTCATATCTCAGTCAAATATTAAACAATCTACAATATTGATATAGTTTTAGATTCGCCGTTCAATTTTCTATCTAACGGTGTAATTATTCTTAAATAAATCGACTAGTTTTTGAGAAATCGATGTAAACGTTCCAACATTATAAACGCTCATATCTCAGTCAAATGTTAACCAATCTTCAATATTGATATAGTTTTAGATTCGCCGTTCAATTTTCTATCTAACTGTGTAATTTTTTTAAATAAATCAACTAGTTTTTGAGCAATCGATGTAAACGTACCAACATTATAAACGCTCATATCTCAGTCAAATATTAAACAATCTACAATATTGATATAGTTTTAGATTCGCCGTTCAATTTTCTATCTAACGGTGTAATTATTCTTAAATAAATCGACTAGTTTTTGAGAAATCGATGTAAACGTTCCAACATTATAAACGCTCATATCTCAGTCAAATGTTAACCAATCTTCAATATTGATATAGTTTTAGATTCGCCGTTCAATTTTCTATCTAACTGTGTAATTTTTTTAAATAAATCAACTAGTTTTTGAGCAATCGATGTAAACGTACCAACATTATAAACGCTCATATCTCAGTCAAATATTAAACAATCTACAATATTGATATAGTTTTAGATTCGCCGTTCAATTTTCTATCTAACGGTGTAATTATTCTTAAATAAATCGACTAGTTTTTGAGAAATCGATGTAAACGTTCCAACATTATAAACGCTCATATCTCAGTCAAATGTTAACCAATCTTCAATATTGATATAGTTTTAGATTCGCCGTTCAATTTTCTATCTAACTGTGTAATTTTTTTAAATAAATCAACTAGTTTTTGAGAAATCGATGTAAACGTTCCAACATTATAAACGCTCATATCTCAGTCAAATGTTAACCAATCTTCAATATTGATATAGTTTTAGATTCGCCGTTCAATTTTCTATCTAACGGTGTAATTATTCTTAAATAAATCGACTAGTTTTTGAGAAATCGATGTAAACGTTCCAACATTATAAACGCTCATATCTCAGTCAAATGTTAACCAATCTTCAATATTGATATAGTTTTAGATTCGCCGTTCAATTTTCTAACTGTGTAATTTTTTTAAATAAATCAACTAGTTTTTGAGCAATCGATGTAAACGTACCAACATTATAAACGCTCATATCTCAGTCAAATATTAAACAATCTACAATATTGATATAGTTTTAGATTCGCCGTTCAATTTTCTATCTAACGGTGTAATTATTCTTAAATAAATCGACTAGTTTTTGAGAAATCGATGTAAACGTTCCAACATTATAAACGCTCATATCTCAGTCAAATGTTAACCAATCTTCAATATTGATATAGTTTTAGATTCGCCGTTCAATTTTCTATCTAACTGTGTAATTTTTTTAAATAAATCAACTAGTTTTTGAGAAATCGATGTAAACGTTCCAACATTATAAACGCTCATATCTCAGTCAAATGTTAACCAATCTTCAATATTGATATAGTTTTAGATTCGCCGTTCAATTTTCTATCTAACGGTGTAATTATTCTTAAATAAATCGACTAGTTTTTGAGAAATCGATGTAAACGTTCCAACATTATAAACGCTCATATCTCAGTCAAATGTTAACCAATCTTCAATATTGATATAGTTTTAGATTCGCCGTTCAATTTTCTAACTGTGTAATTTTTTTAAATAAATCAACTAGTTTTTGAGCAATCGATGTAAACGTACCAACATTATAAACGCTCATATCTCATAAAAAAAAAAAAAAAAAAAAGTTCACCTAACCTAACCGAACCAAACCTCCCCTGTTCGCCATTCAATTTCCTATCTAATGGTGTAATTTGTTTCGAGTTATCGATGTAAATGTTCCAACATTATAAAAGTTCACCTAACCTAACCGAACCAAACCTCCCCTATTCGCCGTTCAATTTTCTATCTAATGGTGTAATTATTTTTAAATAAATCGACTAGTTTTTGAGAAATCGATGTAAACGTTCCAACATTATAAACGCTCATATCTCAGTCAAATGTTAACCAATCTTCAATATTGATATTGTTTTAGATTCGCCGTTCAATTTTCTATCTAACTGTGTAATTTTTTTAAATAAATCAACTAGTTTTTGAGAAATCGATGTAAACGTACCAACATTATAAACGCTCATATCTCAGTCAAATATTAAACAATCTACAATATTGATATAGTTTTAGATTCGCCGTTCAATTTTCTATCTAACGGTGTAATTATTCTTAAATAAATCGACTAGTTTTTGAGAAATCGATGTAAACGTTCCAACATTATAAACGCTCATATCTCAGTCAAATGTTAACCAATCTTCAATATTGATATAGTTTTAGATTCGCCGTTCAATTTTCTATCTAACTGTGTAATTTTTTTAAATAAATCAACTAGTTTTTGAGCAATCGATGTAAACGTACCAACATTATAAACGCTCATATCTCAGTCAAATATTAAACAATCTACAATATTGATATAGTTTTAGATTCGCCGTTCAATTTTCTATCTAACGGTGTAATTATTCTTAAATAAATCGACTAGTTTTTGAGAAATCGATGTAAACGTTCCAACATTATAAACGCTCATATCTCAGTCAAATGTTAACCAATCTTCAATATTGATATAGTTTTAGATTCGCCGTTCAATTTTCTATCTAACTGTGTAATTTTTTTAAATAAATCAACTAGTTTTTGAGCAATCGATGTAAACGTACCAACATTATAAACGCTCATATCTCAGTCAAATATTAAACAATCTACAATATTGATATAGTTTTAGATTCGCCGTTCAATTTTCTATCTAACGGTGTAATTATTCTTAAATAAATCGACTAGTTTTTGAGAAATCGATGTAAACGTTCCAACATTATAAACGCTCATATCTCAGTCAAATGTTAACCAATCTTCAATATTGATATAGTTTTAGATTCGCCGTTCAATTTTCTATCTAACTGTGTAATTTTTTTAAATAAATCAACTAGTTTTTGAGAAATCGATGTAAACGTACCAACATTATAAACGCTCATATCTCATAAAAAAAAAAAAAAAAAAGTTCACCTAACCTAACCGAACCAAACCTCCCCTGTTCGCCATTCAATTTCCTATCTAATGGTGTAATTTGTTTCGAGTTATCGATGTAAATGTTCCAACATTATAAAAGTTCACCTAACCTAACCGAACCAAACCTCCCCTATTCGCCGTTCAATTTTCTATCTAACGGTGTAATTATTTTTAAATAAATCGACTAGTTTTTGAGAAATCGATGTAAACGTTCCAACATTATAAACGCTCATATCTCAGTCAAATGTTAACCAATCTTCAATATTGATATAGTTTTAGATTCGCCGTTCAATTTTCTATCTAACGGTGTAATTATTCTTAAATAAATCGACTAGTTTTTGAGAAATCGATGTAAACGTTCCAACATTATAAACGCTCATATCTCAGTCAAATGTTAACCAATCTTCAATATTGATATAGTTTTAGATTCGCCGTTCAATTTTCTAACTGTGTAATTTTTTTAAATAAATCAACTAGTTTTTGAGCAATCGATGTAAACGTACCAACATTATAAACGCTCATATCTCATAAAAAAAAAAAAAAAAAAAAGTTCACCTAACCTAACCGAACCAAACCTCCCCTGTTCGCCATTCAATTTCCTATCTAATGGTGTAATTTGTTTCGAGTTATCGATGTAAATGTTCCAACATTATAAAAGTTCACCTAACCTAACCGAACCAAACCTCCCCTATTCGCCGTTCAATTTTCTATCTAACGGTGTAATTATTTTTAAATAAATCGACTAGTTTTTGAGAAATCGATGTAAACGTTCCAACATTATAAACGCTCATATCTCAGTCAAATGTTAACCAATCTTCAATATTGATATAGTTTTAGATTCGCCGTTCAATTTTCTATCTAACTGTGTAATTTTTTTAAATAAATCAACTAGTTTTTGAGAAATCGATGTAAACGTACCAACATTATAAACGCTCATATCTCAGTCAAATATTAAACAATCTACAATATTGATATAGTTTTAGATTCGCCGTTCAATTTTCTATCTAACGGTGTAATTATTCTTAAATAAATCGACTAGTTTTTGAGAAATCGATGTAAACGTTCCAACATTATAAACGCTCATATCTCAGTCAAATGTTAACCAATCTTCAATATTGATATAGTTTTAGATTCGCCGTTCAATTTTCTATCTAACTGTGTAATTTTTTTAAATAAATCAACTAGTTTTTGAGCAATCGATGTAAACGTACCAACATTATAAACGCTCATATCTCAGTCAAATGTTAAACAATCTTCAATATTGATATAGTTTTAGATTCGCCGTTCAATTTTCTATCTAACGGTGTAATTATTCTTAAATAAATCGACTAGTTTTTGAGAAATCGATGTAAACGTTCCAACATTATAAACGCTCATATCTCAGTCAAATGTTAACCAATCTTCAATATTGATATAGTTTTAGATTCGCCGTTCAATTTTCTATCTAACGGTGTAATTATTCTTAAATAAATCGACTAGTTTTTGAGAAATCGATGTAAACGTTCCAACATTATAAACGCTCATATCTCAGTCAAATGTTAACCAATCTTCAATATTGATATAGTTTTAGATTCGCCGTTCAATTTTCTATCTAACTGTGTAATTTTTTTAAATAAATCAACTAGTTTTTGAGCAATCGATGTAAACGTACCAACATTATAAACGCTCATATCTCAGTCAAATATTAAACAATCTACAATATTGATATAGTTTTAGATTCGCCGTTCAATTTTCTATCTAACGGTGTAATTATTCTTAAATAAATCGACTAGTTTTTGAGAAATCGATGTAAACGTTCCAACATTATAAACGCTCATATCTCAGTCAAATGTTAACCAATCTTCAATATTGATATAGTTTTAGATTCGCCGTTCAATTTTCTATCTAACGGTGTAATTATTCTTAAATAAATCAACTAGTTTTTGAGCAATCGATGTAAACGTACCAACATTATAAACGCTCATATCTCAGTCAAATATTAAACAATCTACAATATTGATATAGTTTTAGATTCGCCGTTCAATTTTCTATCTAACGGTGTAATTATTCTTAAATAAATCGACTAGTTTTTGAGAAATCGATGTAAACGTTCCAACATTATAAACGCTCATATCTCAGTCAAATGTTAACCAATCTTCAATATTGATATAGTTTTAGATTCGCCGTTCAATTTTCTATCTAACTGTGTAATTTTTTTAAATAAATCAACTAGTTTTTGAGCAATCGATGTAAACGTACCAACATTATAAACGCTCATATCTCAGTCAAATATTAAACAATCTTCAATATTGATATAGTTTTAGATTCGCCGTTCAATTTTCTATCTAACGGTGTAATTATTCTTAAATAAATCGACTAGTTTTTGAGAAATCGATGTAAACGTTCCAACATTATAAACGCTCATATCTCAGTCAAATGTTAACCAATCTTCAATATTGATATAGTTTTAGATTCGCCGTTCAATTTTCTATCTAACGGTGTAATTATTCTTAAATAAATCGACTAGTTTTTGAGAAATCGATGTAAACGTTCCAACATTATAAACGCTCATATCTCAGTCAAATGTTAACCAATCTTCAATATTGATATAGTTTTAGATTCGCCGTTCAATTTTCTATCTAACTGTGTAATTTTTTTAAATAAATCAACTAGTTTTTGAGCAATCGATGTAAACGTACCAACATTATAAACGCTCATATCTCAGTCAAATATTAAACAATCTACAATATTGATATAGTTTTAGATTCGCCGTTCAATTTTCTATCTAACGGTGTAATTATTCTTAAATAAATCGACTAGTTTTTGAGAAATCGATGTAAACGTTCCAACATTATAAACGCTCATATCTCAGTCAAATGTTAACCAATCTTCAATATTGATATAGTTTTAGATTCGCCGTTCAATTTTCTATCTAACGGTGTAATTATTCTTAAATAAATCAACTAGTTTTTGAGCAATCGATGTAAACGTACCAACATTATAAACGCTCATATCTCAGTCAAATATTAAACAATCTACAATATTGATATAGTTTTAGATTCGCCGTTCAATTTTCTATCTAACGGTGTAATTATTCTTAAATAAATCGACTAGTTTTTGAGAAATCGATGTAAACGTTCCAACATTATAAACGCTCATATCTCAGTCAAATGTTAACCAATCTTCAATATTGATATAGTTTTAGATTCGCCGTTCAATTTTCTATCTAACTGTGTAATTTTTTTAAATAAATCAACTAGTTTTTGAGCAATCGATGTAAACGTACCAACATTATAAACGCTCATATCTCAGTCAAATATTAACCAATCTTCAATATTGATATAGTTTTAGATTCGCCGTTCAATTTTCTATCTAACGGTGTAATTATTCTTAAATAAATCGACTAGTTTTTGAGAAATCGATGTAAACGTTCCAACATTATAAACGCTCATATCTCAGTCAAATGTTAACCAATCTTCAATATTGATATAGTTTTAGATTCGCCGTTCAATTTTCTATCTAACTGTGTAATTTTTTTAAATAAATCAACTAGTTTTTGAGAAATCGATGTAAACGTTCCAACATTATAAACGCTCATATCTCAGTCAAATGTTAACCAATCTTCAATATTGATATAGTTTTAGATTCGCCGTTCAATTTTCTATCTAACGGTGTAATTATTCTTAAATAAATCGACTAGTTTTTGAGAAATCGATGTAAACGTTCCAACATTATAAACGCTCATATCTCAGTCAAGTGTTAACCAATCTTCAATATTGATATAGTTTTAGATTCGCCGTTCAATTTTCTATGTAACGGTGTAATTATTCTTAAATAAATCGACTAGTTTTTGAGAAATCGATGTAAACGTACCAACATTATAAACGCTCATATCTCATAAAAAAAAATAAAAAAAAAAAAAGTTCACCTAACCTAACCGAACCAAACCTACCCTGTTCGCCATTAAATTTCCTATCTAATGGTGTAATTTGTTTCGAGTTATCGATGTAAATGTTCCAACATTATAAACGCTCATATCTCAGTCAAATGTTAACCAATCTTCAATATTGATATAGTTTTAGATTCGCCGTTCAATTTTCTATCTAACGGTGTAATTATTCTTAAATAAATCAACTAGTTTTTGAGAAATCGATGTAAACGTTCCAACATTATAAACGCTCATATCTCATAAAAAAAAAAAAAAAAAAAAAGTTCACCTAACCTAACCGAACCAAACCTACCCTGTTCGCCATTCAATTTCCTATCTAATGGTGTAATTTGTTTCGAGTTATCGATGTAAATGTTCCAACATTATAAACGCTCATATCTCAGTCAAATGTAAACCAATCTTCATTATTGATATAGTTTTAGATTTGCCGTTCAATTTTCTATCTAACCGTGTAATTATTCTTAAATAAATCGACTAGTTTTTGAGAAATCGATGTAAACATTCCAACATTATAAACGCTCATATCTCAGTCAAATATTAACCAATCTTCAATATTGATATAGTTTTAGATTCGCCGTTCAATTTTCTATCTAACGGTGTAATTATTCTTAAATAAATCGACTAGTTTTTGAGAAATCGATGTAAACGTTCCAACATTATAAACGCTCATATCTCAGTCAAGTGTTAACCAATCTTCAATATTGATATAGTTTTAGATTCGCCGTTCAATTTTCTATGTAACGGTGTAATTATTCTTAAATAAATCGACTAGTTTTTGAGAAATCGATGTAAACGTACCAACATTATAAACGCTCATATCTCATAAAAAAAAATAAAAAAAAAAAAAGTTCACCTAACCTAACCGAACCAAACCTACCCTGTTCGCCATTAAATTTCCTATCTAATGGTGTAATTTGTTTCGAGTTATCGATGTAAATGTTCCAACATTATAAACGCTCATATCTCAGTCAAATGTTAACCAATCTTCAATATTGATATAGTTTTAGATTCGCCGTTCAATTTTCTATCTAACGGTTTAATTATTCTTAAATAAATCAACTAGTTTTTGAGAAATCGATGTAAACGTTCCAACATTATAAACGCTCATATCTCTTAAAAAAAAAAAAAAAAAAAAGTTCACCTAACCTAACCGAACCAAACCTACCCTGTTCGCCATTCAATTTCCTATCTAATGGTGTAATTTGTTTCGAGTTATCGATGTAAATGTTCCAACATTATAAACGCTCATATCTCAGTCAAATGTAAACCAATCTTCATTATTGATATAGTTTTAGATTTGCCGTTCAATTTTCTATCTAACCGTGTAATTATTCTTAAATAAATCGACTAGTTTTTGAGAAATCGATGTAAACATTCCAACATTATAAACGCTCATATCTCAGTCAAATATTAACCAATCTTCAATATTGATATAGTTTTAGATTCGCCGTTCAATTTTCTATCTAACGGTGTAATTATTCTTAAATAAATCGACTAGTTTTTGAGAAATCGATGTAAACGTTCCAACATTATAAACGCTCATATCTCAGTCAAATGTTAACCAATCTTCAATATTGATATAGTTTTAGATTCGCCGTTCAATTTTCTATCTAACGGTGTAATTATTCTTAAATAAATCAACTAGTTTTTGAGAAATCGATGTAAACGTACCAACATTATAAACGCTCATATCTCATAAAAAAAAAAAAAAAAAAAAGTTCACCTAACCTAACCGAACCAAACCTACCCTGTTCGCCATTCAATTTCCTATCTAATGGTGTAATTTGTTTCGAGTTATCGATGTAAATGTTCCAACATTATAAACGCTCATATCTCAGTCAAATGTTAACCAATCTTCAATATTGATATAGTTTTAGATTCGCCGTTCAATTTTCTATCTAACGGTGTAATTATTCTTAAATAAATCGACTAGTTTTTGAGTAACCGATAGTCCGTAGCAGGAAAGGGATGAATAAAATGAATCATTATTTTTTGACTTCTTCAGGGAAAGGGATAAAATTAAGTTGGTATTTTAAAAACAATTTATTTATATGATATATATAAAAAATGTAAGTGTTATATCACAATATTAATGTACACGTTTATACATTATACATGTACAAAACAAATTAAATTTACATAAAAATTTACAATTTGTTATATTTACAATAATGATTAACTTAATTACATACTATTGATTTGGTAATGACCTATAGGTAATGTATCGATTTTGTTTCGTAAAATGTACCGCTTAGTGTCAGTAAAAGATAAACACACCTTATTTATTTCATGTGTAAAAATTGTATGTTTTAATGATCTAAACCGATACATTTTACAATGCTGTACGTTTTTATTAAACAAACACGACTTATAATTATCCAACGTTAATTTTTTAGTGACACATTTGTTAACACCCTTCGCCTTAGTAATAATTTTATCATCTACCTGTAATGCATACATTTTTGATCGCAAACCCACAAATTCTGTAAAGATATTACCACAATTTTCATCTTTAAAATAACCTAATTTTTTCTTATTTACTTGAGGAAAATTAAAAACATTGTTTGGATCATAATCTGATGTATCGTAATGTGTACAAATGTCTGGCTTTATATCATTATAAAAGTTACTAGTAAATTATTGATAAATGAGACTGTCAGTATCTGTATACAGTAGTTTCAGATTTGAAGTAAATTTCTCTTTCATGTAACTATAGTAGAAATCATACATCAGCGTTTTAGATATATCTAATATACAAAATCCGAGATAAATATGGGGATATATTCAATCAAGATAAATTCCTCATTAACGGGGTCGAATTATCTATAAAATTAGTTAGATCGAGAGAAACATTTGACCTCATGTCACAGAATGCAGATAATAAGTACAAAGTATGTATAACAGATGCAACTTTAATAATACGCAGAGCAAAAATTAATCCATCAATACTAATAGCTCATCAAAAGGTTCTTGCCACTACTACGGCTAAATATCCTATAACAAGAGGTGAAGTGAAAGTCCTGACCATACCATCTGGTGTGCAGGGTAAAACACTGGACAATATATTTTTAGGACAGGTTCCTAAGAGATGTATTATAGGTTTTGTGAATAATACAGCATTCAACGGTAGTTATGGTAAAAATCCTTTCAACTTTGAAAATTTTGGTATTTGCTCATTTAGCCTATATATAGATGGTCAACAGATACCTTCAATAGCGTTACAACCATCATTTCCAAACGATGTATTTACTAGCGCATACCACACCCTGTACTCAGGCACCGGTATACATTTTCTTAACGAAGGTAATGGAATATCGAAGGAGCAATATTCAAATGGGTACTGTTTACTAGCTTTTGATTTAACACCTGACTTGTCGGCTAACTCTAATGTGCATTGGAATCTTGTACGCCATGGTAGTGTAAGAATGGAAGTAAGATTCGAGAGCGCATTGCCTGAAACAATTAACTGTGTAGTTTACGCAGAGTTTTCAAATATTATAGAAATAGATAAGAACAGAAATGTATGTGTGGATTATAGTAGTTAAGCAATCACTTATGTAATTATTATGATATTAAGAATAATAAAATATAATGTAATCGAATATGACATGGTTTTTATTTACCTTCATTACTTTTTTTACAAAGAGACTCATTACATATGTTGAGATCATATTATGTGTGTTTAAATACATTGGTACAAATATGAATTGATAGTAATAAATGTAGTCAGTAAAAGAGTGAAAGAGTAGGGGAGTAAACGCATATTAAAGTATGAACACACTAGAAGTGCAAATGAGTCTTCGTAGAATACATCCCAGCCTCCAAAGCAACGTATATCCTTCAAATCGATTGCCGATGTATGCTCAGGTGCCAGCACTTATCATATGCAATCTTGACCCTGATTCACAGCCGGGGTCTCATTGGGTGGCTATTCATATAAACGTTGAAAGAGTTGGGGAATACTTTGATTCGTTTGGACGTAAACCTATTGAAGCAATAGAAGGATTTTTAAGAAGGAATTGTTGCATGTGGAGATACAATAGCCTTACGGTTCAGGATTACCTATCGGCGGTGTGCAGAGAGTACTGTTTGGTATACATATATTACAAGTTCAGGGGGATGAGATTAGAAGACTTCCTTAGAAATTTTACGTGTGACTCAGAGATCAATGATACTGTTGAATGCCAACCTCCACGACGCCTCAGAGACTCAAGCCTGCACGGGATAATACGTTTATGTGTTCGTTTGAAAACACCCGTGCAGTAACCAAAGTTCCTCGGCGCGGCTTTGAATACCGGTGGGGATTGACTTCGTACGTACCGCTATTGTTGCCAATCCCTACGACACCTCAGGTACTCGGGCCTGCACGGGATATTACGTTTAAGTCGTCGTTACGTTTATGTCGTTTGAATACGCCCGTGCAGTAACCAAAGTTCCTCGGCGCGGTTTTGTATACCGGTGGGGATTGACTTCGTACGTTTTGTCAAGACGGTTTGACGTAGTGCTGGCACCGCCTTAACCCACGCACCCCTGCTAGTGCGTAATTGTTTGACGTTGTCTTGAAATGAAACTGCGCCTTCTTGCTTGTTTGCTCTTTGTTGATCTTGTTTCTTGCTTCGCCGATTATTCGTGGGTCCCAGTTCGTAGTCAGAGGAAAGAGGAAAGAGAATTTTGCGTAGATCTCGCCGAGCTTAAGTACTCGAACAGTATACCGCGACGAGAGCTATGCGACCCTTTTGTTCGGCGAAGCATTTATTCGTTTATTTATTAACCATTTTTCATTCTTAAATTATTTACATATTTTAATTAACTTATAACTCATACTTAATTTTTACTTATGAGCTATCAACAATATTCTCATCAAACATAACTCATAGTTAATTTCTACTTATGAGCTGCCAAAAATATTCTTATTTATCTTATAATTATAGAGTCGCTAAAACTAACGTATAATCTATCTCTATTTATATTTACGAGTCGCCAACATTCTCCCCCTCGTGCGTAGCACCGTCGTTCCTGCACGGCAACTTCGCAGGCACCAAGATCACTATCCTCGACGATGGTCTTCGTAGCACTCCACCTTTGGTTGTGACGTCCACGATCCTGGTTCTTCCGTCGGGCCCGGGGTACGTAATTTTGATAATGCCCCTCGGCCACGTGCATCGTGGTAGCGTGCGGTCCACGATAAGAACCACGTCGTCTGGTTGTAGCTGCTCACCTTCCCGTCGTCCTGTCATTTTCCTGGGCAGTAGCGTGGGCAAGTACTCTCGCAGCCATCTCCTCCAAAAGTGATCAGAGAGTCGTTGGACGGTCTTCCAATCTTCTCTGCCCACTAGCTTCGCATCAGGAAAATGCCCTACGCGCGCAGCTCCACTGGATCGTTCAATGAGGAAGTGATTTGGGGTTAGCGCCTCCTCTTCTAAATTGTCAGCGAGGTTAGTTATAGGAATAAATTTCCACTTTATGCCAACCTTCTCCGCTTCCGTGACGATTTCCTCTCTTTTAAGCCCTTCAATGGCGGTTTGGAGTTATTTATTAGCCTTAACGAAATTAGTTCCATTATCGGAATAAATTACTTTTGGCATTGCAGTGCAGAATAGTGACATGCATCGCGGCAGCCGGATGTCTTGTATTCTACTGATATGCTCTAGGTAGCTTTTCCAAGCCTCGGTATCATCTTCAGTTATTATCCAACACCACTGCGCCATATCTTTTGGATGAGCTTCTTCCCTTGGATGAGAATGGGTGACAGCAGAGTCCGAGTGGGTTGAAGGTAGACATCACAGCTCCCGTGACTTCTCGTTTTGTTGGAGTCTGCATGCCTCGTGCCACCTCGTCAGGGATTCTTCTAAACTGGCTTCTAAATCCAAGACAATCCTCTGACGTCAGCCATCTCAGTCCCAGGGTCTTTTCTTCGTTTTCCCCTAGGTGCACTTCCTGTTTGCCGCCGGCATCTACGGTTTATTTTTTATTCGACGCCCATCCTCGTAGCTCGAAGTGCGCCTTCTTGTGAATGAAGTCAACTTGCTGCATTACTCGTTTGCAATCGTCAATACTATGGAAACTTTCCAAATAGTCATCCATATAGTGATATAGTGATAGCAAATAGTGATTCCGCTCTATTGCTTGCGCCGCTTCCGGATATTTATGTATGAAGGCCTTTGCATTCTTGTTTTTTTTATATAAATCGCGGTGCAAGGCGACGACGCAGCTCCAAAAATCACCGATGACATTCTATATTCCTTCACTGGCGCTTCCTTGTCTTTCCGCCATAGGAACCTGAGACTGTCTCTATCTTCTGCAGATATTTTCACCTGCAGAAACATTTCTTTTATATCGGCCGCTACCGCTACGGGACCTTGACGGAAGCGAAGTAGCACTCCAAATATTGACTGCAGTAAGTCCGGACCGGTCAGCAGAACGTCGTTGAGGCTGACTCCATTGTATTTAGCTGCGGCGTCGAAGACAATTCTCAGCTTCTTTTTAAGGGGGTGAACCACTGGAAAATGAGGCAGGTACCACTTTTTGTTGGATGTGCAGTCATCTGGTGCTTCTTCAGCGTAGTTACTTTTCAACAGATTCTCTATCTGCGCGCTATATTCATTTTTTAATTTAGCGTCCTTACGCAGTTTTTTTTCTATTCCTTGAAATCTGTTGAAAGCTGCTGCGTAATTGTTTGGAAGTTGTATGTCGTCCGTTTTCCACAATAGTCCGACCTCGTATCTGCCATCTTCCAATTGTCGACTGGTTCTATCCAATATTTCAAGCGCTCGCTGTTCTATATCCGTTGAAGGCCTCTTCGGCTGAACCCCCAAGGACTCAATACTAAAATGTTCCCTCACCAGCTGATCTGTTTTATCGACGACGCTTGCGTGTGCACATGTGTTCACATAATTGATCGGTGACACGCCGCTGCTGTCGGAACCGTGAAGAACCCATCCTAACTTTGTTCGTGACGCCACCGGCTGCCCTGGCTTCCCACGTCGTATTTGTAACGAGACAATGTATTCCCAATTGTCTTGGCCAATGAGCAGCTTCGGCGCCTCAGCTTCATAGCACACCTCTTGTAGTAAACCCCGCAAGTGATGATACTTCTTTAGCCGGGATTTATCTATGAGTTGTGGGGTTAATTTGAGCTCCTTGATAGTTCTTGCCCGTTTGAGTATGCACTTCTCGCTTTGCTTGATCCCTTTCACTTCGATATCTAAAATCATGGAGTTATGGTTTTGCATTTGCCCTCCGCCGATAGTTTCTATGTTAAGGATTTCGCGAGGGCCTTGGATGCCGATGCTCGAAGCCACGTTTTCGTCAAGCAGTGTAACCGTTGAGCCTTCATCTAGCAGCGCCAGTACTTGTTTGCTCCCAGCCGGTCAATATATCTCCACCTTAAGCATCTTTAGAATAGCTTTCGGTGTGCTTATTGTGTTGACCGTCGCTGTCTCGGGCGCTACCTCATCGTGACATCGTTCGCTTTCCGACGTCACGTGTAATAGGCTATGGTGCCATCTTCGACAAATCTTGCACGGTGGTCTTCGGCATGTTTCCTTTCGGTGCTTCCCAGTGAGGCACTTGAAGCAGACCTTAAGCCTCTTAACTGTTTCCCATCTCTCGTTGACTGCCGCCTTCAGGAATCTTTCACAGTCTTTGAGTTTATGGGTGCCTTCACAGTCTGGGCACTTGATTTCTTCTGGTGTACTCCTTTCAGCGACATTATAAGTAGCTTGCTTCACTGGCCTTCTTATCACTGCGCTCGGTCGTACACTTTTGTTGTCTTCGAGTACCGCGAATGCGCCGCATTTATCCGCTTCTGAATTGAGGAAGTTGCTTATTGTTTGGATATCAGAGAATGATTCCTCTTCCCTCGCAGCCGTGAAATCGTACCACCTGAATCTAAGTATTGGAGGCATCTTCTCTATTATAAGTTTCACGATTTCGGGTGAGTAGAGGTATTGCGGTCTCTTCAATCCCTTTATGGCGGCCACGCTATTGTTGATTTGGCTAGCGAATACGCATATGTCCCTCGGATTTTCCGTCGTTCTAGGAAGCGCCATTAATTTCTCCAGTTCAGCTAACACCAGCGCGTCCGGTCTACCAAATCTTCGGCGTAAAGCGTTAATTACTTCTTCTGGCATTGCCTCTGAGTACAAGAGGCTCTCTGCATGCTTTCTCTCGCCGTGCCTTAAATCGCTTTACGTAGCCGCACCATATTCTGAATGCCAGTGAACATCGGAGAAGTGTCTTCGTATACGACCCGGAACGCCGTCCATTCGGAGCTGTCCCCTTCAAATATTGGCAGCTCTTGAATGTACTTCGGTTGCGGCGCTACATGTGTCGTCATGGCTTCCTTTATTGCGTCAGCTATTGCTTGAATGTCGCTTTTTGTTTCTAATTCTTCTGGCCTTTGTGCCGATGTGCGCATCCAGTTTTTAACCTTTTCATTATGGTTATCACTGACATCTTCTATAACGGAGTCTTTCTCTTCCGTTGCTGCTTCTAACCGTATTCTGGCCAGGCGTGCTGCTGCCTGCGCTTCCCGGAGCTCGCAGCGAGCCAGCTCTTCTCTGGCCTCGGCTTGTCTTCTTGAGCTGGCTTTGGATACGGCTCTCGATGCGGCCCGCCGGGTGGAACCCGCTGGTGCCAGAGTCAATGCTTGATCTGGCTGGCTGGCTGCGCTCGTCGACGTGGACTGCTCTATCGTTATCTCTCCGCTTGTAATCCGAGTGGCTTCGGACGTAGTAGCGGAGGTAGCAGTTAACGTCGATTCCCCTCGCTGCATCCCGTTCTGTGACCTTGTGACTGGCATTTTCTTTTCGCAATATTCACTTCTTGATGACAATCGGTGCAGAATCCGGCTCGAAGGACCACTTGTTGAATGCCAACCTCCACGACGCCTCAGAGACTCAAGCCTGCACGGGATAATACGTTTATGTGTTCGTTTGAAAACACCCGTGCAGTAACCAAAGTTCCTCGGCGCGGCTTTGAATACCGGTGGGGATTGACTTCGTACGTACCGCTATTGTTGCCAATCCCTACGACACCTCAGGTACTCGGGCCTGCACGGGATATTACGTTTAAGTCGTCGTTACGTTTATGTCGTTTGAATACGCCCGTGCAGTAACCAAAGTTCCTCGGCGCGGTTTTGTATACCGGTGGGGATTGACTTCGTACGTTTTGTCAAGACGGTTTGACGTAGTGCTGGCACCGCCTTAACCCACGCACCCCTGCTTCACACTTCGCTTCCGACCGTGTTGCGCGTAGCCATGACCGGCCATCAGCCGATTATTATCGCGTCGGTGTACCTCCCTCCCGCCAAGGACATACTAGAGAGCGATCTCAGAACCCTGTTTGCGATGGGCCCCTCGGTCTTATTAGTCGGGGATCTCAATAGCAAACACGGGGACTGGAATAGCTCAAAACAGAACCCTAATGGGTTAGCCCTCAATAGGCTTATAGACGTGCTCAATTTCAACGTCATTGCCCCCATACAACCGACTCGCCGTGGCATAACAGGCAACGGCCTTCTCTCAACGGACGTCATAGACGTAGCGGTTTTACGTAACGTGGCACTACAGCCGCGAAGCGTAGAGACGTTACACGAGTTAGACTCGGATCACTTCCCGGTTCACTTTGAATTCGGCCCTAACACTCGAGAGAAGAGGTTCAAGTCCATTGTCGACTGGCAGAAGTTAGACGAGGCCCTCAAGCCCGCCGACACCTCTGCCCTCCCAAATGTCCCCGAGAATTTAGTCTCGTCCGCTCACGCGTTAGACGCGATCTCCTCGGTCACTAATCACATTCAGACCAAGGTCGCCGAGTCGTAGAACGCGGCGACTCGCGCCTTCGCCAGAGCCCCGACCGACGAAAACCGCAGAGCACTCCGCGCCTCGCAGCGCCGAGTCAAAGAGCGCATGCGGGAAATTAGAAACGAACGCTGGGACCGTCTTACCAGCGCATTGTCACCTTCGCACACAGCCTATTGGTCTCTCGCGCGTTCCCTTAAAACCGACACGGTGGCGTCCATGCCCCCTCTCAAGCGTCCAAATCTGCCTGACGCATTCGACGACGACGAAAAAGCCGAGTGCTTAGCCGTCAACCTAGTGAAGCAGTGCACTCTTCTTCGACATAGCGAAAGCTTTCGACAAGGTCTGGCACAACGGCTTGGTTTACAAGCTCTACCACCTTAATGTGCCACTAAGACTCGTGCGTATCGTACACGACTTCTTGTCCGACCGCTCAATGCGCTATCGCGTAGAAGGAACGCTATCGTCTCCTCGCCCCATCATGGCCGGAGTCCCTCAGGGCTCGGTCCTCTCGCCCCTTCTGTTCACGCTGTATACCGGCGACATCCCTAGGGCTCCCAATGTGGAGCTAGCCCTCTATGCCGATGACACCGCTCTCTATACCACCCACAAAGATAGAGGTGTCATTGTGGACAGACTCCAGACCGCTACCACGTCGTTAGGCGAATGGTTTCGGAAATGGGGCTTCCAAATAAATCCCGAGAAAAGCGTAGCACTTCTCTTTGCCAGGGGCAACCCCGGTGCTATCGCTAGGGATAAATTTCACCTCAAGACAGAGGTAACCCTATACGGGCAAGCCATCCCTTGGCAAAAGTCCGTCAAATATCTAGGAGTCACGCTCGATAGCGGCATGTCTTTCCGTAAGCACATAGCCGCCGTTCGCAAGAAGGCCTATTTTGTCCTCTCTCGCCTCCATTTCCTCCTAAATAAAAGGAGTCAAATGTCTCTCAGACACAAGGTGACCCTGTACAAGGCATGCATCCGACCGTGCATGACATACGCTAGCGTAGTCTTTGCGCATTGTGCCCCCTCCTATATTCACCGGCTACAGGTGCTTCAGTCGCGATTCATGAGAATCGCGACCGGTGCGCCCTTCTATGTGAGAAACGTCGATCTCCACCACGACCTGGAGCTCCCTACCATAGCCCAATGGATGAAGTTGGCGTCCACACGCCACTTTGACAAGGCTAAACACCATCCCAATCCGCTGGTGCGTAATAGCATCAACTATTACCCCTTCCCGACAAAAAAGGCTCGTAGGAGGCCTCGACACATACTAACGGATCCGGATGATCCAATTACCGTAGCAAACGATAAATTAAAAGCCGCCCGCGCGGCCAAAAATAATAAAAATAGCCAATCACAGATTAGGGTAAAAAACCGCCTTCACCGGAAGGCGAGGACCTTTACTTCGCACTTCGCTCACTCCAGTGAGCTTCCGTCCTGCCCTTCAGGCGATTGACCGCCCCGCGACGGCCCAAGCCGAGGTTCGAGTCTCACAGGAGACGCCCTTGCGCTAGTCGCGGGACAAAACGCCATTCTGGCCGAGCTACGCTCGCCAAAACAGCCCGAGCTGAGCTGTAAAGGCCCTTAAGGCCAACAGCGAGATTCCTTCTTCAAAAAAAAATAATAATAATAATTGTGCGTAATTGTTTGACGTTGTCTTGAAATGAAACTGCGCCTTGATCTTGTTTCTTGCTTCGCCGATTATTCGTGGGTCCCAGTTCGTAGTCAGAGGAAAGAGGAAAGAGAATTTTGCGTAGACCTCGCCGAGTTTAAGTACTCGAACAGTATACCGCGACGAGAGCTGCGCTTACAAACATCTGCGCCGGTATACCGCGACGAGAGCTATGCGACCCTTTTGTTCGGCGAAGCATTTTATTCGTTTATTTATTAACCATTTTTCATTCTTAAATTATTTACATATTTTAATTAACTTATAACTCATACTAAATTTTTACTTATGAGCTATCAACAATATTCTCATCAAACATAACTCATAGTTAATTTCTACTTATGAGCTGCCAAAAATATTCTTATTTATCTTATAATTATAGAGTCGCTAAAATTAACGTATAATCTATCTCTATTTATATTTACGAGTCGCCAACAGATACGGTGCTAGTAAATTTGTATAGAAATATAATGGACATATAAATAAAAGAATAATACCTGGAATAAAAATATTTTATTTAAATATGTAACCCTTACATCTAATTTTATTATAGATAATGGTGTTAATGTAGGATAGGTATGTTTATTGTTGTTTGCTTAGACCCGTAGATTAGGTTAGGTTAGACATAGTTTATTCTATTTTTCTTTTAGAGCCATAGATCGGGTTAGTGAATGTAGGAAAGTAGATAACGACGCATTCGTAGCTGATAAGGTGGTGATTAGTAAGTAATTAGCAAGGGTTTTGGGAAAGCTATCTCTGGAACGGTTAGAGCTATCACTTCAGGAGTGAGTGCATTCGACTCCACACGGCCTGTTTAGTGGGGGTAGAGTACAACCTTTTTTTTAGGTTTGGCCAACCATGATTTTTACGTTTTTGGGGAACTTAGACGTGAGGCAGTCGCCGGGAATCCCTACTACTACCGTTCTTTGTGGTACACAAGTATATTAAGGAAGGAAATTATTTTCGTATTTTAGGTTTTCTCTATACATTTGTTATGCTATTAAAAAGTAGCTTACGGGTATAAAGTTCTGTTCCTTTATTAACGGAAGACTGTGCTATGTTTTAGGATTTCTAAACCTTTTCCTATTATAACCTCTCGGCCCTGTCTTGTCGTATTAGTTATATCGATAAAAATCAAAGCTTCCCAACTGCAGGCCTTGATGCCTACCTAACAAATATGAAAGAAAAGAAGTCATATACTAGTACAATTTCTTGTTTAATTGTAGATATGATCTTGAATTGTCCGATTTCCTTTTAACGCTAAGAACATTTTACGTTATTTTTTATTTTTAACAGCTGTTAGATATTTTTATACATTATATATTTTTACAATACTTACCATTTGTATGAAGTTGAAATAAATTTAATAAGTATATAGGAAAGTTTATAATCTTTATTTATAAGAGGTTACTAGGGTAGTGAAGCGTTTATTTAGCTAGATATATAGAACTAATATATAGTATTTTTCACGCCTTGGGTGTGAACTGAATGCCATAGTAATTTGGAAAAATATTATTTAGCCCATGTTCATCCGAGATAACGTAGGGTTCTAATTCTAATTGATCCTGTCAATCCATCCAGTTTCGGGGCCTATTCAAAAAGCAAACAATCAAATCTTGTTTTATAGTATTCGTATCTTTTTATAATTTTCACAATTTTTAGAGATTCTAAGGGTGAATTCATTTTTATAAAGTTTTTTTTATTTTTCAGAAATAATGGATTTTAATTTATTATTAATTTTAACCATTATTTTAAAATTTAGCTTAATTAAATCTATAATATTTTTATTATTTTAGAAGTCCTAAGTCAGTTTAATATTATAAAAAGGTTCTTACAGGACTTATTTCTTCTAATTTTTTTTTATAATAATAATTTTTAGAACTTCTTAAGTGAGTTGAATATTTTTATAAAGTTTTTTTTTTCTACAGAAATAATTGATTTTAATTTATTAATGTTTTTAACGATTCTTTTAAACTGACTTTAATTAAATGTATAATAATTTTATTATTTTTAGAAGTCCTAAGTCAGTTTAATATTATAATAAGGTTCTTACAGGACTTATTTTTTTAAATAATAATTTTACCATTTTAGAGCCTTTTAGGTGAGTTAAATAAATAAAAAAATATATATATATAAATATATATATATTTAATTTTATAAAGTTTATTTTTTTTACAGAATTAATTTATTATTAATTTTAACCATTATTGTATACTGACCTTAAGGTTCTTACCGGACTAATTTCTTTTAAAAAAATTTATAATAATAATTTTACCATTTTTAGAGCTTCTTGGGTGAGTTGAAAAATTTTATAAAGTTTATTTTTATTACAGAAATAATTCATTTTATTTTTTTTTATGAATTTTAACCATTACCTTAATTAAATCTATAATATTTTATTTTTAGAAGTTACAAGTCTCTTTAATATTATAACAAGGTTCTTACAGAAGTAATTTATTTATATCTTTTGTGTATAATAATAATTTAACCATTTTTAGAAGTTTTTAAGCGAGGTAAATATTTTTATAGTTTTTTTTTTTAATATTAATTGTTATAATTTTTTTTACAAATTTTATAAAATCTTAGGATAATAAGCTACTTTAAACAGTAAGTAGTTTTCACCATTTTTAGAATTTCAAGGTCAGATTAATATCAAATTATGACTATGTTAGACGAAAATTACATTGAAACATAATACAGTATAGTTTCAAGTATATATATATATATGAATATAAATTAAGCTTTTTGATTTAAATAGAAAATATCTTTGTTAGAATCGATGCCAATCCTTTTAAGATTCAGATGGCGGGTGTAGTAATGTACAATGCTTTTCTTATGTGTAACGTTTGTTTCCAGTAGTATGACTAGACGCAAAAAGAATCAAGGGTTTTAGTCTTGAGTTACGAAATGGTTTTAAGGACAAGACATATAGGAGTCGAACCTCATGGTTATTTCATTGGTAAGACTAAAGCAGCTCGCTTCCCAATGCAGTAGGAGCAAGACTATGGGGCAGTCGTAAGTTAACCTTGCCACAAAAGCCGCAGTAGATCGAATAATTACGCAGGCGTTGCCTCACGGCACTACCATCACAGGACTACGCAGTCCCAGCATTTAGCCACAAAAGTAAGGCACGCGAACGACGATTGCATGAATAATGCAAGCCGTGAAAATACAGCAAACGGCTGATTAATTTTTTTTTTAAATATTACAATTACTTTATTAGACAAAAAAAACATTACACTTTGTACTTACATTTTAAAGGTTGTAAACATACAATATGCGACGAAACGTTGAGCTACAATATTCATTTTGGTTAACCTTACACATAATATACTTCTATGAGCACTATCGTTTAAACTAGGCCTAGCCTGTATCTTAAACGCTAGTTCCTTCCAGTGTCAAAACAAAATTGGTTAAGTAGTTTGTCATTAGATATTTATTAATTTTATTGTTTATTAAACAAAATGAAGGTAGAATCTATTTAAGTTGTTGCAATGGGTTAGACTGTAGAAAGTGTGAACTTCGATTAAGATTTTTAAGTCTTGTGGATGAGAAATTGTTATTTCGGCAAGTATAGATGGAAACTAATATTTATTGTTAAGATTTTCTATTTAAATTAAATTTTAAACAATATAACAGATTGAAGTTAGAAGTTTTAAAATATGATCTTGGTCCCAGAATTCAATCCGGACAAAATTATGACAATTTGTCAAAGAATGTGAAAGAACTCTACGACTCTATGACATTATACGACATACGCATATCACGATTATTTTCATACACGCAAAATAGCATCGGTGTACGGTCTATATTATTGTTTACGTATATCTCACGAAGAGGCTACAAATTTAAATCCGTGGCGAGACAACTAGCAGATCGTTAGTCAAAACGTAAAACATATTTCTTAAAATCGATTGGTCAAATGTAACGTTCCTTTGAAGAAAGATTCCGATCAAAGTTGATGTCTAGAACCTCGAAAGGAAAATGAAAATATTTTAAGTGTCTCAAAGATTTTTCTGGTTTTGAAAGTTAAGAGGAGTTATTTTCATTATTGGCAACCGTTAATAGAACTTGTTATTACACGTCCATAAAGTAGAAAAACGTCAATATGAATGAAGTGATAATGATAACAGTGGAATCGCTATTACTATTCACCGTTGAATAGTCGTTCATTTGTAAATCCAATTAAAGATTAACATTAATAAGGAAATGGAATGAAAATATAGATACTTATTTGTAGCTGGGTTCTTCAAATAAGTTTAGCGATTGGTTTTAAAACATGTACAGAAATTAAGATAGAGCTAAGCGACAGGTTTTTACCCGTAATACGGCCTGAAAGAAGATCAAACTGGGAACGGTAAAACAAAAACCAAAAAAAAAATCCAGAACTGATGGCCTGGTAATTTGTGCACTGTCCTACTGTCTTAGGCTGTGCACTTTGCCCTCTACCGCGAATTAATAAGTGGACAATACTTCAGTCAAGGGTGTTGCATTACACTGGACCTTGCAAGAGGGTACTATTAGAAAGCTGATGCTATTTGTGGTTTTAAGTGAGCAAGGGTTGCAAAGGTGATGAATGGGAAATTAGTAAACGAAGTCTAATTTTACATACATATTGCTCCCAGCACTTAAAGTTGGCACTGCTGATAAACAAACTTGATTTACTTCAGATGAATTGGACTCTGCAGTATGTTAACATTCAGCAGAGCGTAGTCGTTCATGGCTTGTTTTTTGTGGGGGTCGTATTTGACTGTAATTCACTTGGGGTTTATTATATTACAAATGACAACAAAATTGCGTTTTGGCACAGCATATACCGGAATCGGAACGGAAAAAAGTCTCAATTTAAGTAACAAATCTAAAACTTTGATGTTATTTCATGTCGACAATTTAGCTTGCTTGTTAAGACTGTTATAATTTTTATATTAAAACTAGTATGTTTATAGTAAAATTACATATGACTTTTCTACATATATATATTCCCTGTGCATAATCAATACTTGACTTACACTAACAATAGTTTTCTTTTTATTATTTGTCTTAGTAGTGGATATGAAATACTTTTATTTGTGTCTGATGATAAAAATATCGTTCAACAGAATTGATAAGATATTGTAATGAAATTGAATGTAAGGAAATTATTGTATCAATTTGATCGGTTACCAATGAGTTTGTATTTGACAAATTATTTGATAAAGTAATGTCAAATTTACGTCATCTCCAGAAGTAATAGTATCCTAATAAAAGCGATGGCTGAATATAATAAGTAAGTTTTGAGTGAATTGAAATATGTTGTTGAAACATAATACTGAGAACAAGTAGGGTTGTAGTAGTAGTTGGTGTTATTCATATAATTAGGTATTTTGTGAGAAATGAAAGTGTTTCAAGTAATTGTTGTGCTTACGATAAGATTTTTTTAATGATTTTAATATATATTTTTGTTAAATTTATGTTTTGAACACGAGACTAGAATATCAATTTTACATGATAAAATCACTTTTGTATAAAGGATCATAAAGGGATCACAATAGATTTAGTTATGTAAACTTTATTGTGAATCTGCTGTGAATATGAAGAGGTTACAGCAGATTTTGTTATTTAAAACTATTGTGAATGTGAAGAGGTCACAATAGATTTGATTATGTAACACTATTGTGACTATGAAGAGGTCACAATAGATTTGGTTATGTAAGACTATTGTGAATGTGAAGAGGTCACAATAGATTTGGTTATGTAAGACTATTGTGAATGTGAAGAGGTCACAATAGATTTGGTTATGTAAAAATATTGTGAATGTGAAGAGGTCACAATAGATTTGGTTATGTAAGACTATTGTGAATGTGAAGAGGTCACAATAGATTTAGTTATGTAAACTTTATTGTGAATCTGCTGTGAATATGAAGAGGTTACAGCAGATTTTGTTATTTAAAACTATTGTGAATGTGAAGAGGTCACAATAGATTTGGTTATGTAAGACTATTGTGAATGTGAAGAGGTCACAATAGATTTGGTTATGTAAGACTATTGTGAATGTGAAGAGGTCACAATAGATTTGGTTATGTAAGACTATTGTGAATGTAAAGAGGTCACAATAGATTTGGTTATGTAACACTATTGTGAATGTAAAGAGGTCACAAGAGATTTGGTTATGTAACACTATTGTGAATGTGAAGAGGTCACAATAGATTTGGTTATGTAAGACTATTGTGAATGTGAAGAGGTCACAATAGATTTGGTTATGTAAGACTATTGTGAATGTGAAGAGGTCACAAAAGATTTGGTTATGTAAGACTATTGTGAATGTGAAGAGGTCACAATAGATTTGGTTATGTAAAACTATTGTGAATATTAAGAGGTCACAAGAGATTTGGTTATGTAAGACTATTGTGAATGTAAAGAGGTCACAAGAGATTTGGTTATGTAACACTATTGTGAATGTGAAGAGGTCACAATAGATTTGGTTATGTAAGACTATTGTGAATGTGAAGAGGTCACAATAGATTTGATTATGTAACACTATTGCGACTATGAAGAGGTCACAATAGATTTGGTTATGTAAGACTATTGTGAATGTGAAGAGGTCACAATAGATTTGGTTATGTAAGACTATTGTGAATGTGAAGAGGTCACAATAGATTTGGTTATGTAAAAATATTGTGAATGTGAAGAGGTCACAATAGATTTGGTTATGTAAGACTATTGTGAATGTGAAGAGGTCACAATAGATTTAGTTATGTAAACTTTATTGTGAATCTGCTGTGAATATGAAGAGGTTACAGCAGATTTTGTTATTTAAAACTATTGTGAATGTGAAGAGGTCACAATAGATTTGGTTATGTAAGACTATTGTGAATGTGAAGAGGTCACAATAGATTTGGTTATGTAAGACTATTGTGAATGTGAAGAGGTCACAATAGATTTGGTTATGTAAGACTATTGTGAATGTAAAGAGGTCACAATAGATTTGGTTATGTAACACTATTGTGAATGTAAAGAGGTCACAAGAGATTTGGTTATGTAACACTATTGTGAATGTGAAGAGGTCACAATAGATTTGGTTATGTAAGACTATTGTGAATGTGAAGAGGTCACAATAGATTTGGTTATGTAAGACTATTGTGAATGTGAAGAGGTCACAAAAGATTTGGTTATGTAAGACTATTGTGAATGTGAAGAGGTCACAATAGATTTGGTTATGTAAAACTATTGTGAATATTAAGAGGTCACAAGAGATTTGGTTATGTAAGACTATTGTGAATGTAAAGAGGTCACAAGAGATTTGGTTATGTAACACTATTGTGAATGTGAAGAGGTCACAATAGATTTGGTTATGTAAGACTATTGTGAATGTGAAGAGGTCACAATAGATTTGATTATGTAACACTATTGCGACTATGAAGAGGTCACAATAGATTTGGTTATGTAAGACTATTGTGAATGTGAAGAGGTCACAATAGATTTGGTTATGTAAGACTATTGTGAATGTGAAGAGGTCACAATAGATTTGGTTATGTAAGACTATTGTGAATGTGAAGAGGTCACAATAGATTTAGTTAGTAAGACTATTGTAAATTATTGATAAAATTGATGACTTGATATTTTAAAAGAGTACCGAGAGTTTTTTACGCCGGCTTTTTCTCTCGGCCTACACCCTGTGTCTTCTTTGCCGATGAGTAGGGATGTCTACCGAGACAAATTCATATATTCCTTAATAAATAAACATAAATAATTAGTAACGTCACAATGGATTAAATTTAACTCTCTGTAGTTATAGATGTAATTCAAAAGTTAAAGTTAAAATTTCGTTTCTAATTTGAGTTGTATGTTACAAAGCATTCTTTTTTTTGCGAGACGCAAACATTGTCAGGAAAGGCCGACTGTTAGCTTCTAATATTAATTTAATTAAATTCTAAACATTTTTATAAAACATATTCTTAAGAATCTTGCTACAAGGGCGCATGTGCAATAGTTACTCATTTGATTCGTTCGGTTGTTTACGAGTTGTTACGAATTGACTCGACCATTTTCGCGAAGTGGGATGGTCGCGTCGGAGGAGGGAGTTGTGATGATAAAAGAGGTTGTGACACATGCGCACGGGCCTTTTCTTCGTACAAGTTTGAAGTTATACAGTTCACGTAAAATCAGTGAAGTAAATTATAGTGAATTAGGTCATCATTGAAGTGTTTAATTTCCTACCCTAAGAACTAAATCAACTACCGCTAACACTTGTTAATATTTCAGTTTTCTATAAATTAAATTTTAATTTCAAAAATTCTTAAAAGGCCGGCAACACACTCGCGAACATTGAGTTCTATAAAAAATACTTATAAATAATATTCTTGTTTGTATTTAACTTCAACAAAGTCATAAAAATTCTTAATAGGCCGGCAACGCACTCGCAAAGCTGACATTGAGATTGTCCATGGACAATCTGTTCGTTTACCACCTATTCCATAAAAAACAGTAATTGGTAATAATCTTGTTTGTATTTAAATTTTCTTAAAATTTCAATACATAAGTCATAAAAATTCTTAAAAGGCCGGCAACACACTCGCGAATACTTCGACATTAAGCGTGTACGTTAACGGGGGTATCAGTTAACATCAGAAAAGGCTCCTGCCCGTTAAAACCTGTTCTACCCCTGTTCTATAAGAAATACTAATAAATAATATTCTTGTTTGTATTTAACTTCAAATAAGTCATACAAATTCTTAATAGGCCGGCAACGCACTCGCGAATTTGACATTGAGATTGTCCACGGACAATCTGTTCGTTTACTACCTGTTCCATGAAAAACAGTAATAAGTAATAATATTGTTAATATTTCAGTTTTCTATAAATTACAATTTTTAATTTCAAAAATTCTTAAAAGGCCTGCAACACACTCGCGAACATTGAGAGTGTGCATTAACGGCGGTATCAGTTAAAAACATATAAGGCTCGTGTCCGTTACCCCTGTTCCAAAAAAAAAACAGTAATTGGTATCTTGTTTGTATTTAAATTTTGTTAAAATTTCAATACATAAGTCATAAAAATTCTTAAAAGGCCGGCAACACACTCGCGAACACTTCGACATTAAGCGTGTACGTTAACGGGGGTATCAGTTAACATCAGATAAGGCTCCTGCCCGTTAACACCTGTTCTATAAGAAATACTAATAAATAATATTCTTGTTTGTATTTAACTTCAAATAAGTCATACAAATTCTTAATAGGCCGGCAACGCACTCGCGAACTTGACATTGAGATTGTCCACGGAAAATCCGTTCGTTAACCACCTGTTCCATGAAAAACAGTAATAATCTTGTCAATATTTCAGTTTTCTATAAATTACAATTTTTAATTTCAAAAATTCTTAAAAGGCCTGCAACACACTCGCGAACATTGAGAGTGTGCATTAACGGCGGTATCAGTTAAAAACATATAAGGCTCGTGTCCGTTACCCCTGTTCCAAAAAAAACAGTAATTGGTATCTTGTTTGTATTTAAATTTTCTTAAAATTTCAATACATAAGTCATAAAAATTCTTAAAAGGCCGGCAACACACTCGCGAATACTTCGACATTAAGCGTGTACGTTAACGGGGGTATCAGTTAACATCAGAAAAGGCTCCTGCCCGCTAACACCTGTTCTATAAGAAATACTAATAAATAATATTCTTATTTGTATTTATTGTAATAAAACAACGTGACTGAGCGAGTACCGGAAAAGAACTGAACTTTATTTTCTAAAGACAAAAGTAAAGAATCTCATAGACAACATTTGATGACACTCTGGTACAAGATGTCGCTAGTAGTAGGTACATCTATATTTTGCTATTTATAATACTCCCACTCAAAATATAGATACTATATAAACAAAAGAAACAATTACACTTTAACAATACCTAAAGTATTCAAATGTTTATAATGTTTTACAGCAGCGAGACTTTTTGTAAACAAATCTGCAGGCATATTTGATGTACATAGATAATTAACACTTATAATGTTTTCATTAATTAATTCTCTACAATAATGATATCTGACATCAATATGCTTCGTTTTATTATGGAATACAGGGTTTAACAACAATTTCTGTGCGCTCATACTATCATTATATAAAATGATCTTATACATACTTTTAGTAAGTTCAAATTGTAAATTTCTCAAATAAACTGCCTCTTTGCAGGCTTCTGATATGGATACATATTCAGATTCGGTACTAGAAAGTGTAATACATTTTTGCTTACTACAACTCTACTAGATATAACAGACCCAGACAAAGTATAACAAATTCCTGAATATGATTTCCTATCATTAACATCACTGCACCAGTCTGCATCAACATAACCTTCAATGTTTGCATTTTTGCCCTTACTATATTTTAAACCTAAATCTTTTGTCCCTTTCAAATACCTTAAAATTCTTTTGGCATAAACCCATTGTTGTTCAGTATTACAATTATTGAATTGACTTAAATATGACACTGCATAAGCTATATCGGGTCGTGTGAGCACAACCAAATACATTAGGCTCCCGATAAGCTGCTGATAGGGATTTTGATTACTACAATCATTTTCCTTCTTACATTTTAAGTTGACCTCCATTGGAGTATTCACAGTGTTACAATCAACCATATTGAACTTAGTCAACAATCTATCAATATATTTTTCTTGACTTAAAGTCACAGTACAATTATTATTTTGTTTATCAAATACAACTGACATGCCAAGACATTCCTTTACAATTCCCAAGTCTTTTAATACAAAAATCTTATTCAACATATCCTTAAGATTACTAGTTTCATTTCTATCATTTGAGAATACAAAGAAATCATCGACATATAATGTCACGATGGTTTTACTGCTGCCAGCAAATTTTGTATATAAACATGACTCTATTTGGGACTTAATATAACCATTAGCTAATATGCAACCATCCACTTTCTTATGCCATGCACGAGATGCCTGTTTGAGACCATATATAGCTTTGGTCAATTTTAAAACTTTATTATTTGGACAGACATAACCTAAAGGCTTTTGCATATATATTGTCTCAGACAGATCTCCATTTAAGAAAGCAGTTTTCACATCAAGATGTGTTACTTCTAGGTTGAACTGCACTGATAATGCGAATAATAACCTAAGTGTTGTATGCCGTACTACTGGAGAAAATGTTTCACTATAGTCCACACCATATTTTTGACTACACCCTTTAGCCACAAGTCTGGCTCGATAGCGGACATTATTTTCACTATGACACTTTTTTTTTAGAACCCACTTGCACTTAACTATATTGCCACTTGCAGGAATATCAACAACTTCCCATGCTTTGTTGTCTTCAAAGCTTTTCAGCTCTTCTTTCACTGCCTGTTCCCATTGCTCCTTCTCTGGTCCCCTTAGTGCTTCTTCTAATGTCAGTTCATCACTAAAATATTCATTACACTGTTCTGTGCACATATATCCAAACCTTTCTGGTTTTTGTCTCACCCGTTGTGACTTTGATGTGGTTTCTGGTTGCTGTTCTTCCTCAGATGTCATGGACTCCTCCTCTGGTACATAGGTTTCATCCATGTCATTCGTTAAAATGAATGAATCCTCTCCATCATGGTCTGACACCTCTCCCACTGAAGATGTATGTGGACTATTTTCTGCTGGTTTGTCTTCTACCACTTCCATTTCAATCATATTTTCTTGATGAGATAACTTTTCATTTATGAAGACAACATCTCGACTGGTTATAATAGCCTTTGTTGAAGGATTGTATAACCTATACCCTTTGACATCCTCAGGGTAACCAACCAGTATGCATTGTTCTGATTTCTTGTCCCACTTACGTCTTCTCTCCTTGGGTATATGTCTCATGACAGTACTACCAAAAATCCTTAAATGACTGAGGTTGGGTTTGCCTCCTGTCCACAACTCGTACGGTGTACAGTGGTTCAATCCACCTTTTACAATTCTATTTTGTAAATAGACTGCTGTGTTAATGGCTTCAGCCCAAAATTCCTTGCCTAATCTTGCATCAAATAAAAGGCATCTTGCTTTCTCGATCAGAGTCCTATTCATACATTCACAAAGCCCGTTTTGCTCAGGAGTATAGGGATTGGTTCTTTGATGAATTATACCCAGTTTCTTCAAATAATTATCAAAATCTCTGTTACAGAACTCTGTGCCATTATCACTTTTTATTTTACAAGTATTTTTATTTTATTTGACGTTGAATTCTCAACTCTTACTTTATATTCTTTAAAATATTGTAAAGTCTCATTTTTACCTTTTAAAAAATAAACATATGTCATGCTGCTGTGATCATCAACAAAAATGAGAAAGTACCTTGATCCTCCTAGCGATACATTCTCCATTGGGCCACATATATCACTGTGTACTATTTCCAATAGCTTAGTACTCCTGTTCCCTTTATTATCGAAGGGCAACCGACTTTGCTTTCCTTCACAGCACACTATACAGTTGGACTTGTTGATGTCGGCCTTCTCAGTTAATTTGACCCCCTCCACAGCATCCTGCATTTTATTCATGTTATCACTGTTGACATGTCCCAATCTACGATGCCAAACTTCTGGAGACTCTGCTGTTGCTGCCACCAAACAAGATGAAGTATGTAGTTTATAAACTCCATTTATAAGTGATGCAGTCGCTACTAGAGTGTCCTGTTTATTAAATATCTCGCATCCATCGCTTGTAAAATACACCTTGTTACCCTGCCATATCAGTTGGCTTACTGACAATAAGTTGGTAGATAATTTGGGCACACACAACACTTTTTCAACAGTTATGTTAAAGTCACATCCTTCAGTTGATGTTGTTATGTTTACTTTTCCACAACACAACACTGGGATTTTATTCTGGTTAGCAACCATGATTTCCTTGGTGAACCCAGAATAACATTCGTCGACCATCCAATCTTTATTGCTTGTCAAATGCGAACTTGACCCAGAGTCGACATACCAGTCACTCTTGTCAAATATTCTGCTAAAAAACACGGCACTGAATGCATTACTTGTTTTTGACGATTTATTTTCAGAATTCTTATAAGATTTATCTTTATAAGTGCATTGATTACGGTAGTGGCCATGTTTTTTTTTTTTTTTTTTTTTTCCCTTTCTTGGCCTGCACGGTTTGTGCGTCAGCCATGCAAAAAAGTTAGGAAGTGTGTTATTAGATTTATTTTATTGGTTTGGAAATTGGATCGGAATTTTGAAAAGGATCAGATAAATTAGGTATATAATAAGTACATAAATGATTATAATTTTATATTGTTATGAAAAATGAAACTGGCTAAAATTCTATATACATCAATATTTATATTAGATAGAAGGATAGAGATTGAAGTAAGTGGCCATGTTGTTTACAATTATAACATTTGACGTGTTGTTTTTCTTTGACAGATGTCGACATTCGTTCATTCTCACCATTTTTTTTTTTTTTTTTTTTTAATAATTTTATGGCCTGGTAACGAGACCTTTAAGCCCATTCTCACCATCTTTCTTGTACATAGACTGTGTACTCTTTACACTCTTTGATTTTTGATTCTTGCGGAAACAAGCAAACGCATTGTTGGCATCACTGTCTTCCGGTTCAATGTCCATCAATTTCCCTTTAATGGCGTCGGTTGTGATTATCATGCCCGAATGCTCGATTGCCATTATCATGGGCATATATTTTTCAGATAATCCAGCCAACATGATAGATCCGATCCACTCATCACTTATGCCAAAACCCGTACCTTGTAATTTCTGACCAGCTTCAACAATTTGTGTTACATATGACGTCATCGAAGTGCAATTTTCTAATCGAATAGAAATTAAATTCCTCAGAAGACTTATTTTTCTTGTAAATCCCGAGTCATCGAATAACATCTTCAATTTATCCCACAATTCTTTCGATGTTGCTACATTCTTTATATGAACATAAAGAGCCGGGTCAATTGTTAGAATCAACTTCGCTTTTGTTCTCGCATCGTCTGCAGCTGCTGGAGCAACGTTGGGCTCAGGTTTGATACACCCAACCATTCCCTCTAAGACAAGGAAATTTTCTGCTGCGAAACACCATTCACTGTAATTTTCACGCCCTTGCAGTTTCGGCACACTAATGTGATAGTTCGAACTGGACGCCATTACTGATGCCTGACGCGACACAATAAATCTGCACAACTCAACACACTTAGTCCTATTCTGCCACGAATTATTATTATCGATAATGTCCTGATAATCAATAATTATACTGTCGCGAGAACTAAGTACTTTTTATGAGCCAGGAGCGGCCTGGGCCCATAACCTGTAATAAAACAACGTGACTGAGCGAGTACCGGAAAAGAACTGAACTTTATTTTCTAAATACAAAAGTAAAGAATCTCATAGACAACATTTGATGACACTCTGGTACAAGATGTCGCTAGTAGTAGGTACATCTATATTTTGCTATTTATAATATTTATCTTCAAATAAGTCATACAAATTCTTAATAGGCCGGCAACGCACTCGCGAACTTGACATTAAGATTGTCCACGGACAATCTGTTCGTTTACCACCTGTTCCAAGAAAAACAGTAATAAGTAATAATCTTTTTAATATTTCAGTTTACTATAAATTACAATTTTTAAGTTTAAAAATTCTTAAAAGGCCTGCAACACACTCGCGAACATTGCGAGTGTGCAGTAACGGCGGTATCAGTTAAGAACTGTTGTAATTCTTGTTAGGGCACGATAATTATACACACAGTATCCGTAATAAAGAAATATATTTACTGTTTAACTTGGAAGTGATATGTCTGCTTCCTACCACGATACACATTGGAATGAAACAGAAATGACCTGGAGCAGAGTGAGGTAAAGATAATTTGGCGCCTCGACAAGATGGCGGCTCGATCGCTCATTCAAATGACAGGAAAAAGTCAATTCAATGATTAATTTTTGCAATATTACTCAAATAAATCAACATGCCCCCTCAAAAATTAATTCTTGTACAAATCAAATGCCTAAACAGAACTATATAACTTCCAAGCGAGTCTGGGAAAATACAAAAATAATGATCCAACATTTGTTGCTCGGATAAGGGAAAACCCAGAAAAACCTTATCAGATCATTTCATCATCTTAAATTCGATACATTATATACATTACATATAATTATCAGAACACAATGAATATAACAGAATAATTAAATTAATAACAAATAATAGCCAACTCATTAAATATTATAATTGTAAACCCATGTTTCTCCTCATTTCATGAAACGTAACCGCTGGTAATGGTTTTGTTAACGCATCTGCAGGTTGTTGACCTGTGGGAATGTATTTTAGCTTTATTACATTTTTCTCTATTTGTTCCCTAGAAAAATGATATTTAATATCTATATGTTTTGTCCGCTTATGATTAGTCGGATTATTTGCTATGCTTATACAGCTGTTATTGTCTTCATATATTACAATAGGAGTGGATATATCAATATGAATACTCCTTACCAAAGATTTAAGCCATAAAGGCTTCATATAAGGCCATATACTCAGCCGCTGTGGAGGAGGCTGCTACTGACTATTGTTTCTTTGTTGTCCAGGTTATTGAACAATGTTCAAACAATTTAAATATATACCCGGTTGTACTCTTTCTATCATTTACATCATTACCTCCCCAATCGGAGTCCACATACCCAGTTAAGATGTTATTATATTCACACCTTTTATAACATAATTTAAAATCAGTTGTGCCTTTTAAATATCTAAGCACTTTTTTGAGGCATTGCCACAATTCTTTATTATTTTAATTTGTGTACCTACTTAATATATTAACGCTAGTGCTTAAGTCAGGTCGAGTACATAGCATTATATACATTAGACAACCAATTAAATTGCGACATGGAGCAGTGTAATTTTTTCTGAGTTTAGTGCTTCATAATTGAGTTTACTATCCATAGGAGTAGTTGCAGGTTTTTGTTGCAATCCTGCATGCAAAATTTATTTAAAACTGTTTTAATATAAGCACTTTGATCTAACATTATCATATCATCGCAACGAGTTATTTTAATTCCAAGAAATAATTTAATTTCATGTAAATCTGTCATTTTAAATTTACTCATTAAATATATTTTAAAACTGTTTATTGTATTTACATTAGCACTCACTATTACCAAATCATCAACATAAAGTACCACATATATATTTTTCTGTATATCTCCTTTATTTAGTATATAAATACATCTATCTACTGATGAATTCTGAAAACCCTCCCGCCTAAGAGACTGTTCAAAAATTTCAAACCAGTATCTAGCGGCTTGCTTTAGCCCATATAATGCTTTATTTAATTTACACACATAACCATTTTTGCAAGACTGGAACTTTTTTCTGGAACTTTCATATATATTTCTTCCTGTAGTACCCCATTTAGAAATGCAGTTTTTACGTCCATGTGATGTACAAGTAAATTATATTGATTAGCAAAAGCAATAATAAATCTAAAACTAGCTATTCTTGCAACAGGTGCAAAAGTCTCATTATAGTCTATGAGATATTCCTGGCTAAAAGCCCTAGCAACGAGTCGAGCTTTATAGCGTAAAGGCTTTCCGAATTCATCATTTTTTATATTAAACATCCATTTGCAATCTATAATATTTTTGTTATCTGGCCGTGGTACTAAAGTCCATGTTTTATTTAAAAATAGAGAATTTAATTGCACCTTCCCAATGAACTCTATCGTCTCGTGTTTTAATCTCTTGAAACGAATTTGGTATTTTACACAAAATTGAACTAGCACACATAAGGTTATCATCGATTTCTTTATAAGAAATAGGGGGACGACTTTAAGCCTATCACTCCTACGTGGTTCAATACAACTGGTTGTGTCCTCATTATTTACGACCACTGAAAGATCATCAGAATGTGCATTTGGTTGTTCAAATTCGACGATGTCATGGTTAGTTTTGCGAATTTTCTGAGGAACTTCATAATCATCAGATTTACAGGTATCTGATTTATATCTGTCAGTTTTTTGAGACTTTATTGACTTTGAAATGTTGTCAATGTTAACATTATCATGAGAATTTACTATATTCTCTTCAGGTCGCAACGCAGGCCTGGATTGAAGTAATTTGTCTCATCTACTATGACATCTCTGACAGTAATAAATTTTTCGCATTTAGGATTCCAAACTTTATAACCGTTTGGTTTGTATCCCACAAGAATACCTTTCCATGACTTAACATCGAATTTTGTCTTATATAACTTATCATGCACATAAACTGTTGAACCAAAAAAATTTAAATATTTTATTTGTGGTTTTTTGTTATGCCACATTTACGAATTCAATCATCATGTAAGTAATTTATATATTATTTAACATTGTACATTATAGTATGAAGTTGTAATAATTTTAAGCAGCATTATTTTCTTTAGGTGACGTAATTGGTGAATAATATTGTAATTGAAAAGGATATTTCTCTTTAAATGTACAAGCTGTGTGTGATGCAGAAATAAAATATATTAATGTTGTTCCCCATGGCCTGGTGCCGCTCATGATGCAACAACTTTTGTAAACTCAGTTCTACAAGTTAATTCAAATTTATTGATAAGAAGGTAGAACTTGATAAATGTGCCAACTAAATTAACAGGTATATTTGTTTATAGCTTAATATCGTACAGGTCTACTGAGAAATCACTGGATGGTTGTTAATAGTGCTTACTCAAATATACCTTATTCATTAACACCATTTCTCTGACTGACCAGAGATATGATGAAGTACACATTAAGAATAGGAATACTATAGAGAGGTAAATATATAGTATAATTTAGAGTATTAATAATTATACTATGTCAAAAAGTTGCAAGATATGTGACCCAAATGAAACATGATGTAAGGTTAAAATATTTGTCTTTTTCGGAAAATTTGGAGTATGGAAATGTCGCTTTAACATTGTATTTATTACTAGCTTAAGTTCAAGCTATTGTTATTGCCACAGCTGTTATGCAAAATATTTGTAAGGATTATAATTTGTAGATATACCGGCAGAAGTTTTAGTTCCAACACTTGATACAGTTTCAAGTCAAGAAGTTAATGAAGGAAATCAAGACGTAACTGAAAGAACAAGCTTTATTTATTATTTTGGAAAATTAATATATTCTTCTTAATTCTAGCAGAAACAAACATGTTGTATTTAAATGTCCTTTTGTACATATAAAATACTAGTACTTATTTTTCTTAGAAGAAAGTTAGTTAAAATTTTAATAAGTTATGTCGTTAATCTACCTATAAAATTAAATTATTATTTATCATAACCATGTAATGTAATGAAATATTAGGAAAAATAAATAAAACATAACATAATATAAAATTTATTTCATTATACTCTTATATATTACTAATATGTAATCCAATGTTATAAACAAATGTTATAAATGTAAACCAATGAAAATGTTAAAACCATCAACTTCAACTTCAACGAACATTAAAAAAACAGAACTGGTACAATTGGTTCAGGCTTTGTATAGTTATGCGCTTACCTACACATTCTGCGATTCATTTTTTATATTATAGATGACACTGATGACAAAGGCACTCTTCTCGGTTGCTGGAATGAGAGATAAGTTTCATTAGGTTAGAAAATTATGGTTCCCGAAACTAAGAGCCTTCTGAAAAGCGGTCACCACGTTCGAGTAGTCCACAGGAAAACAAATATGATGCCAAACTCATTGCCGTTAATAATTTTTCCTAACGTTTTAAATATGATAGCAAACGATGGAAAGCCATTAAATAAATTGACCAGGAAACCGTGTAAGCCTTCGCCCCATCGCCAAAGTTCTTTAGTAATTTTAGTAAGATGAGGAAATTGAATTGAATCACTATACATTTCTTAACAAAAGTCAACCGATTTAATTTAATTTATAGGTTGGTCTGACGCACGATACCATTGTAAGTCCGGTAAAACTATCGATGGTTAAAATATTTACTCTCTAGACCCTTCGTGTAAAACCAGCCATATTCTGCTGCTGGACAGGCAGAGGTAGGCACGTAAGCCATCTAATTGTGCGAGATTTTGAAAAATTTGTTTATTATTATCATATTAACAGATTTAAGTTCTACATTTTATTATATACCCAAGAATTTACAAGAATTTCATTACTCTTTTCAGTATTTACAATAAATCCTTTAGCTTCAAGAAGTGTTCTAGCGTCCTGAATATTTTGTAAACATTCAGTGTAGCTGGAGGACATAAACTTAATATTTCTTGTGTTAGCTTCTAATATTAATTTAATTATTCTAAATTCTAAACATTTTTATGAAACATATTCTTAAGAATCTTGCTACAAGTGCGCATGTGCAATAGTTACTCATTTGACTCGTTCGGTTGTTTACGAGTTGTTACGAATTGACTCGACCATTTTCCCGAAGTGGGATGGTCGAGTCGGAGGAGGGAGTTGTGATTATAAAAGAGGTTGTGACACATGCGCAGGGGCCACTTTCGCTTCCGACCGCCGACCCGTGCGGATGTCTGCTCCAGTGCTCTCTCCGTGTGAGTCATCAGTGCTGTAGTGCCATCTCGCTCGCTCCGTGTGAGTCATCGCCGCTTGCCAGTGCGCACGCGCTGTCCGACCGCTGCCTTGCTGCCTGCTGCCCTCTCATTGGTCAGTCCGATCGCTGCCTTGCTGCCTGCCGCCCTATCATTGGTCGCTTCGCTTCAATTTATGAACGCGGGTTTACCTGCGGCCCTCAGATAGCCACCTAACGGTGCCAAACGGTTATCTGTCGGTTAACGCCTTGTGCGGGAGTGTTTTTGTTGTAATTTATAGATTGTTCGAATTTGCTTTGTTCAGTCTCTGAATATAGTTTACTTTTAGGAACATCGCTGACCAAGAAAAAGGTATTTTATAACCTTTTATCCACGATAATAGAGTTGTATCACAAGTAATAAGTGAATAACATTCTTTGATAAACTACCAGTGAGCGCGAGGTGGCGCGCGCGGCGCTGGACGCGACTGCCTATAGTAGGCTGTGAGCAAGCTCCTTCATCCTGGATTCCCCTTTTGCCTATGATTAAATTCTTTTTGACCTTCTTTGTCCTTTTCTGATTTTGATGCGAGCTTGTAGTCAACTAATCGCTTACTGAATAGGTACTTGTATACCTATGTTCCTTGAAGTTGTTCTTTTAGATCTTTTAAGGCTATATAGAATAAAGTTGTGTCGTGTGACTGAGTCTTGGTATTGTGTGTCACATTGGAATCCGTATCCATAAGTAATTTTAATAGGTACATATTTCTTGTTTCCGCAGACAAGAACACTGTGAGTGGCCTCTGCTAAACAAGAAGTAGCTGTAGCATTTGGTTTCATTTGAAACCTGCGTCCTATATTAATCCTGTTTGAGATTGCGGTCTTTTCCTCTGGGTTCAAATTGGGTGCATTGATTAGAATACTTAGATAAAAGTTGTAAAGTGTAAGCTTACTGCAAGATCAAACTGTATGTCTTCACCTGGAGTATTAGACTTTGATGGATCTTCTCCCGATACCTGCAGCAGTTCATTGTCTCATCCAGCGACAAGTGGTCGTTAGGGCGGCGGCCGTGCGTTACCTGTTACGCGACGCTTTTGGTTATGTACGCCTTCGTTCGAGGATACATTACAACTGGATTTACACACGTGTAGTTACAATTTCAATCAAATGAAAACTGAGGGTAGTATTAAAGTCTCAAAGCTCAATGTATAATAAAACTTCACTTACAGGTAAGTCATATTGACGATTTTGTGTTGTACTTTGCCAAAACATGGTAGGGAAAATACTCAAAATGCGGTATACCATCAAAAGAAGATTCTTCCTTATCCTTGCATAGGTTCCCTCTTCCGTCCGAGAATGGGCCTCTGAAGTAAGTAGATCGGTTAATCTTTCCAATATGGACCGTCGATATTTGAGGTTTTAGAGGGGCGGGGAGGGGGTTGACGGCTACTTCGGAGCTTTTATATATACTCTAGGGGTAGGGCAGACAAGACCATGTGGATAGTGGGGTGCTCTGATTCGGTTTTGGGTACTTTTTTGATATTAAAAAAGTACAGGATAATACAGAATTAGATAATACAGAAAGTTACAAACAATGAAAAAAATATTTTCAGCTATAAATTTCATTTTAAAATCCACAACAGACCTTATGCAATCCAACTTTTTCAAAATTCCAGTAAGCAATTTTTTTTTTTTTTTACTAATGATTTATTATTTTATAACCTGACCTGAAATAACATAAATCAAAACTTACTTTAACTCATCCGAGTAAGGATTAAGCCTTCTGCCAGATGACCTAGTAAGTCTGGGCATCGCAGCAAATTCCTCGCCAGGACTAGTCAGCCCACTAGGACCAGCAACCGGTTCGTCAAGGATCGGCGCAGAAGAGGAGGCCGTGACAAGCGGCTAATTTGAGTCCAACACTTGCACTTCACTTAACTCTTCAAACAATGGGCTTCGGAGACGCCATGGTAGTCAAACGTTGTAAGTTTATAGGAGTACGTAAAACGATTTCTACTGCAAGGGTGACAAACGATGACTGGACGCCATTAAACAAAATGAATGGCTTAAAAACAAATTTAGTGATCACCAAAAAGTATCGATACCCGAGTAGTATCGATATTTTCAATAACTTTTGTACTATCTACAAAACAAATATGGGCATTTAAACCGATGATCCATATTAGAAAGTTTAATGTCGATACCAGAGTAGTATCGATACTTTGAAAATTTTCGGAACCCTACACTAAGTGATTGACGTTTGACATCAATTATTTGTCAAATATATTTTGTAATTGCGTGTTGTTACTTACCAATTTGTGTGAAAAGTTTTAATAAATGTATCTCATGAACCGTAAGTTTGCGCAACCTAAATCTTTGCAAAACTCTTTCTTTTAGTGAGTACTATCTACAAAAAAATGGTCATTTAAATCGACGGTCCATATTGGAAAGATTATCCAAAACAGCTTCACTATTAACTATGTCTAATGAAAACTTTATTTTTAGTGTTAAAGTTTGGGCTAAATTTTGTTTTCCTAATGGTGATGGGACATCCATTGAATCATTAAAAACAGTGAATGCCCAGCATAGGATACTATGTGAAAATCATTTGAATGAATCTTCATTTACCAGCAGCGATAGGAAAAGACTTAACAAGTTAGATTAAGAGTGAATAGAGGAGGATATAGACCAATTAAAAAACAAACATTGTAGTCCATATAGAGCAAGTTATGACATCCAAGTGAGTATTTACATTCATATTCTACCTAAGTCAAATAGACAAATTTTTATAGTCATGCTTTTTTACATAGAGGTAGGTAGGCAGTACATTTCTGACACACATCTAGGTGATATATGGATGATTAAAAGTTTTCTATTTTCTCCATCCACTTATTGGATTTGTTATCTTTTTCGAATTTTTTATTCAATTATTTTTGTATATTTTCCAGGAACCATCAACTAGCAAAGGTATTTTGTAGGACTTGGACGTGAAAAAGTTCAGTGAACTTACAGCTCAAAAGCAAACGCTGTCTAAGAGATGCAGAAAAAATCTATCTGAAATAGTGAGGCTCTGAAAAAAGTTTCAAGGTGATAAAAACTCCAAAAGATCTATATTAAGTGTACTAACATCAAACGAACCTAGCAATGAAATATTAAAAAGCACATTAAATAATTCATTTTCTTTACTATTACAAAGCCAACTGAAAAACTTTATAAGAAAATTAACTGGAATGAGATGGACACTGGATGATAAAGTGAACGTCTTGAGCATCTATAAGAAATCAAACTTTTGTTTTATATTATTGATTAGGTTATTTTGAAAGAAAATATTTTTTTAACTGGATTATTATACATAATTATAAGTTTATAATAATACAAATAGTTTTAATCCGGTATAAAAAATTGGTTTCTTTCAATGTGTAAAAGCTATGTTAACCAAAGACAATACTAGGTTATTTTGTCAGCTCTCTCAAGGCATTATTGAACAAAATTCCAATGGTATGTGGAATCAACAGCCCAGTAATACAGACAGTAAAAGAAATCACAAAAGACCAAGATGTCAATGATAATTTATGTAAAATGGCTTTTGATGAAATGTCAATAAGAAAAAATCTGACATATAACGTAAAACTCAATGCTAAGGCCGTACTACTGTGATAGCAAACCATAGTCGAACTTTCATGGTTATCGGTGTTCGAAAATGCTGGAAACAGCCAATAGCATTTTACTTCTCAGGAGATTGTGACACAGCAGACAAGTCAGCAGCTCTTGTCGAGGAGGTAACCACTTCTTTAGAATATTATACAAAATGTGGTTGAATATTAATTTTTACAAATTTACATTGGCTTGTTTGCTTGAGTGCATGTTTAAAGATTTAATTTTTTTTTAAACGGTATTTCCAATTTACACTAGATATACAAATAAACAGAAAACTAAACATAGGTTGGTATAATAATTTAATTAATTGAACAGCGGAAAGATATTAAAACTTTTTTATGACTTATTTATCCATTGAACCATGACCATCCATTGACTTATTTATCCGCTAGTGGCCTTTGGCAATTATTTCCCTGCATCAAGTAGTTGTTAGTATTGCCTTATTGCCTAATTAAAATAACTAATAATTGATGTACCTCTGCTGTACCATATTTATTTTCTTATTGCCGCTTGACCTGTGATTGGTTAAAATTGTTTTGAGAATAAGATCATAACCTTCCATTGCAGGTACAGTAAAGTGGAGCCACATAGAGGAGTTTTATAATAAAGATCGCGAGAATCCCAACCGTGTTTGCTCCAGCTTTAACCCAGCACCACTTACAACCAGTACAGAATGGCAAACAGAAAATCAAAGAGCGCCTAGCAGATCAAATTTTAAGCCATTCGGTTGCAGTTGGAATATTTGCCAAAGTAAGTTTCAAAATTTTATTGAAAAGTACTTCCGTCCGCGATGGCCTCCTAAACTACTTAACCGATTTTAAATTAAATTGGCACACCGTGAGCGGTCTGGTCCAACTTAAAGAGATAGGGTAGCTTAGATCTTTAATTATAGTCGCAATTTTATTTTATTGCAAATTATTTGTCTATAATTAATTGACAGTCACAATTATTCGACTGAATTGAGTAAGTGATCAATAGATGGCACTGCTATGGTAAACCGACAAACGTGTCATATAAGCTACAATTCAATATCATGATTACCACGTGTTATTGAGGCTAAAGTATGAACTTTTTTAATTTTTGGTGTTAGCCAACCACGTGTTACTTAGACCGAAGTGTAAATCAAATTCAAATCTAAAACCACATTCTATGGCAGCTAGTAATTATATAATTTATTTTACCTTCAGATGAATGATGACAAGACGCCCCTGGAACAACTGTCGCTGGACAAGCTTTTCGACTGAACGGAGATTCGACCGACAGGAAAGAGGTATAAACACTTATTGTAATAATACTTGACATCTGTAATTGTGGATGTGATCCAAACCCCACGTCGGTCCAATTAAAAACTAGCTTAGGCAATTAGTAGCAGCGTTTTTAATACGCTGAAATTATTATTCTTCGAAGACACTAAACCTAGCTGCGCAACTGAATATCCCTGTAACAGCCAGATGGAACCTCCAACCTCCCAGGGAATTTAAGTGGCATCGCCGACTCGGCTACGCCTACGTCTGGCTATGCTCTCGGGGTGTAACTCCCATGATTAAGTTAATCGTTATGAAACGAATAACTGTATGTTGAAGAGAGTGCCTGCGTCTGGCTATGCTCTCGGAGTGTAACTCCCATGATTTAGTTAATCGTTATGAAACGAATAACTGTATGTTGAAGAGAGTGCCTGCGTCTGGCTATGCTCTCGGGGTGTAACTCCCATGATTAAGTTAATCGTTATGAAACGAATAACTGTATGTTGAAGAGAGTGCCTGCGTCTGGCTATGCTCTCGGAGTGTAACTCCCATGATTTAGTTAATCGTTATGAAACGAATAACTGTATGTTGAAGAGAGTGCCTGCGTCTGGCTATGCTCTCGGAGTGTAACTGCCATGATTTAGTTAATCGTTATGAAACGAATAACTGTATGTAGAAGAGAGTGCCTGCGTCTGGCTATGCTCTCGGAGTGTAACTCCCATGATTTAGTTAATCGTTATGAAACGAATAACTGTATGTAGAAGAGAGTGCCTGCGTCTGGCTATGCTCTCGGGGTGTAACTCCCATGATTAAGTTAATCGTTATGAAACGAATAACTGTATGTTGAAGAGAGTGCCTGCGTCTGGCTATGCTCTCGGAGTGTAACTCCCATGATTTAGTTAATCGTTATGAAACGAATAACTGTATGTTGAAGAGAGTGCCTGCGTCTGGCTATGCTCTCGGGGTGTAACTCCCATGATTAAGTTAATCGTTATGAAACGAATAACTGTATGTTGAAGAGAGTGCCTGCGTCTGGCTATGCTCTCGGAGTGTAACTCCCATGATTTAGTTAATCGTTATGAAACGAATAACTGTATGTTGAAGAGAGTGCCTGCGTCTGGCTATGCTCTCGGAGTGTAACTCCCATGATTTAGTTAATCGTTATGAAACGAATAACTGTATGTAGAAGAGAGTGCCTGCGTCTGGCTATGCTCTCGGAGTGTAACTCCCATGATTTAGTTAATCGTTATGAAACGAATAACTGTATGTAGAAGAGAGTGCCTGCGTCTGGCTATGCTCTCGGAGTGTAACTCCCATGATTTAGTTAATCGTTATGAAACGAATAACTGTATGTAGAAGAGAGTGCCTGCGTCTGGCTATGCTCTCGGAGTGTAACTCCCATGATTTAGTTAATCGTTATGAAACGAATAACTGTATGTAGAAGAGAGTGCCTGCGTCTGGCTATGCTCTCGGAGTGTAACTCCCATGATTTAGTTAATCGTTATGAAACGAATAACTGTATGTTGAAGAGAGTGCCTGCGTCTGGCTTTGCTCTCGGAGTGTAACTCCCATGATTTAGTTAATCGTTATGAAACGAATAACTGTATGTAGAAGAGAGTGCCTGCGTCTGGCTATGCTCTCGGAGTGTAACTCCCATGATTTAGTTAATCGTTATGAAACGAATAACTGTATGTTGAAGAGAGTGCCTGCGTCTGGCTATGCTCTCGGAGTGTAACTCCCATGATTTAGTTAATCGTTATGAAACGAATAACTGTATGTTGAAGAGAGTGCCTGCGTCTGGCTATGCTCTCGGAGTGTAACTCCCATGATTTAGTTAATCGTTATGAAACGAATAACTGTATGTAGAAGAGAGTGCCTACGTCTGGCTATGTATGCTCTCGGAGTGTAACTACCATGATTTAGTTAATCGTTATGAAACGAATAACTGTATGTTGAAGAGTGCCTGCGTCTGGCTATGCTCTCGGAGTGTAACTCCCATGATTTAGTTAATCGTTATGAAACGAATAACTGTATGTTGAAGAGAGTGCCTGCGTCTGGCTATGCTCTCGGAGTGTAACTCCCATGATTTAGTTAATCGTTATGAAACGAATAACTGTATGTAGAAGAGAGTGCCTGCGTGTGGCTATGCTCTCGGAGTGTAACTCCCATGATTTAGTTAATCGTTATGAAACGAATAACTGTATGTTGAAGAGAGTGCCTGCGTCTGGCTATGCTCTCGGAGTGTAACTCCCATGATTTAGTTAATCGTTATGAAACGAATAACTGTATGTTGAAGAGAGTGCCTGCGTCTGGCTATGCTCTCGGAGTGTAACTCCCATGATTTAGTTAATCGTTATGAAACGAATAACTGTATGTTGACGAGAGTGCCTGCATCTGGCTATGCTCTCGGAGTGTAACTCCCATGATTTAGTTAATCGTTATGAAACGAATAACTGTATGTAGAAGAGAGTGCCTGCGTCTGGCTATGCTCTCGGAGTGTAACTCCCATGATTTAGTTAATCGTTATGAAACGAATAACTGTATGTTGAAGAGAGTGCCTGCGTCTGGCTATGCTCTCGGAGTGTAACTCCCATGATTTAGTTAATCGTTATGAAACGAATAACTGTATGTTGAAGAGAGTGCCTGCGTCTGGCTATGCTCTCGGAGTGTAACTCCCATGATTTAGTTAATCGTTATGAAACGAATAACTGTATGTTGAAGAGAGTGCCTGCGTCTGGCTATGCTCTCGGAGTGTAACTCCCATGATTTAGTTAATCGTTATGAAACGAATAACTGTATGTTGAAGAGAGTGCCTGCGTCTGGCTATGCTCTCGGAGTGTAACTCCCATGATTTAGTTAATCGTTATGAAACGAATAACTGTATGTTGAAGAGAGTGCCTGCGTCTGGCTATGCTCTCGGAGTGTAACTCCCATGATTTAGTTAATCGTTATGAAACGAATAACTGTATGTTGAAGAGAGTGCCTGCGTCTGGCTATGCTCTCGGAGTGTAACTCCCATGATTTAGTTAATCGTTATGAAACGAATAACTGTATGTTGAAGAGAGTGCCTGCGTCTGGCTATGCTCTCGGAGTGTAACTCCCATGATTTAGTTAATCGTTATGAAACGAATAACTGTATGTTGAAGAGAGTGCCTGCGTCTGGCTATGCTCTCGGAGTGTAACTACCATGATTTAGTTAATCGTTATGAAACGAATAACTGTATGTTGAAGAGAGTGCCTGCGTCTGGCTATGCTCTCGGAGTGTAACTCCCATGATTTAGTTAATCGTTATGAAACGAATAACTGTATGTTGAAGAGAGTGCCTGCGTCTGGCTATGCTCTCGGAGTGTAACTCCCATGATTTAGTTAATCGTTATGAAACGAATAACTGTATGTTGAAGAGAGTGCCTGCGTCTGGCTATGCTCTCGGAGTGTAACTCCCATGATTTAGTTAATCGTTATGAAACGAATAACTGTATGTTGAAGAGAGTGCCTGCGTCTGGCTATGCTCTCGGAGTGTAACTCCCATGATTTAGTTAATCGTTATGAAACGAATAACTGTATGTTGAAGAGAGTGCCTGCGTCTGGCTATGCTCTCGGGGTGTAACTCCCATGATTAAGTTAATCGTTATGAAACGAATAACTGTATGTTGAAGAGAGTGCCTGCGTCTGGCTATGCTCTCGGAGTGTAACTCCCATGATTTAGTTAATCGTTATGAAACGAATAACTGTATGTTGAAGAGAGTGCCTGCGTCTGGCTATGCTCTCGGAGTGTAACTCCCATGATTTAGTTAATCGTTATGAAACGAATAACTGTATGTAGAAGAGAGTGCCTGCGTCTGGCTATGCTCTCGGAGTGTAACTCCCATGATTTAGTTAATCGTTATGAAACGAATAACTGTATGTAGAAGAGAGTGCCTGCGTCTGGCTATGCTCTCGGGGTGTAACTCCCATGATTAAGTTAATCGTTATGAAACGAATAACTGTATGTTGAAGAGAGTGCCTGCGTCTGGCTATGCTCTCGGAGTGTAACTCCCATGATTTAGTTAATCGTTATGAAACGAATAACTGTATGTTGAAGAGAGTGCCTGCGTCTGGCTATGCTCTCGGGGTGTAACTCCCATGATTAAGTTAATCGTTATGAAACGAATAACTGTATGTTGAAGAGAGTGCCTGCGTCTGGCTATGCTCTCGGAGTGTAACTCCCATGATTTAGTTAATCGTTATGAAACGAATAACTGTATGTTGAAGAGAGTGCCTGCGTCTGGCTATGCTCTCGGAGTGTAACTCCCATGATTTAGTTAATCGTTATGAAACGAATAACTGTATGTAGAAGAGAGTGCCTGCGTCTGGCTATGCTCTCGGAGTGTAACTCCCATGATTTAGTTAATCGTTATGAAACGAATAACTGTATGTAGAAGAGAGTGCCTGCGTCTGGCTATGCTCTCGGAGTGTAACTCCCATGATTTAGTTAATCGTTATGAAACGAATAACTGTATGTAGAAGAGAGTGCCTGCGTCTGGCTATGCTCTCGGAGTGTAACTCCCATGATTTAGTTAATCGTTATGAAACGAATAACTGTATGTAGAAGAGAGTGCCTGCGTCTGGCTATGCTCTCGGAGTGTAACTCCCATGATTTAGTTAATCGTTATGAAACGAATAACTGTATGTTGAAGAGAGTGCCTGCGTCTGGCTTTGCTCTCGGAGTGTAACTCCCATGATTTAGTTAATCGTTATGAAACGAATAACTGTATGTAGAAGAGAGTGCCTGCGTCTGGCTATGCTCTCGGAGTGTAACTCCCATGATTTAGTTAATCGTTATGAAACGAATAACTGTATGTTGAAGAGAGTGCCTGCGTCTGGCTATGCTCTCGGAGTGTAACTCCCATGATTTAGTTAATCGTTATGAAACGAATAACTGTATGTTGAAGAGAGTGCCTGCGTCTGGCTATGCTCTCGGAGTGTAACTCCCATGATTTAGTTAATCGTTATGAAACGAATAACTGTATGTAGAAGAGAGTGCCTACGTCTGGCTATGTATGCTCTCGGAGTGTAACTACCATGATTTAGTTAATCGTTATGAAACGAATAACTGTATGTTGAAGAGTGCCTGCGTCTGGCTATGCTCTCGGAGTGTAACTCCCATGATTTAGTTAATCGTTATGAAACGAATAACTGTATGTTGAAGAGAGTGCCTGCGTCTGGCTATGCTCTCGGAGTGTAACTCCCATGATTTAGTTAATCGTTATGAAACGAATAACTGTATGTAGAAGAGAGTGCCTGCGTGTGGCTATGCTCTCGGAGTGTAACTCCCATGATTTAGTTAATCGTTATGAAACGAATAACTGTATGTTGAAGAGAGTGCCTGCGTCTGGCTATGCTCTCGGAGTGTAACTCCCATGATTTAGTTAATCGTTATGAAACGAATAACTGTATGTTGAAGAGAGTGCCTGCGTCTGGCTATGCTCTCGGAGTGTAACTCCCATGATTTAGTTAATCGTTATGAAACGAATAACTGTATGTTGACGAGAGTGCCTGCATCTGGCTATGCTCTCGGAGTGTAACTCCCATGATTTAGTTAATCGTTATGAAACGAATAACTGTATGTAGAAGAGAGTGCCTGCGTCTGGCTATGCTCTCGGAGTGTAACTCCCATGATTTAGTTAATCGTTATGAAACGAATAACTGTATGTTGAAGAGAGTGCCTGCGTCTGGCTATGCTCTCGGAGTGTAACTCCCATGATTTAGTTAATCGTTATGAAACGAATAACTGTATGTTGAAGAGAGTGCCTGCGTCTGGCTATGCTCTCGGAGTGTAACTCCCATGATTTAGTTAATCGTTATGAAACGAATAACTGTATGTTGAAGAGAGTGCCTGCGTCTGGCTATGCTCTCGGAGTGTAACTCCCATGATTTAGTTAATCGTTATGAAACGAATAACTGTATGTTGAAGAGAGTGCCTGCGTCTGGCTATGCTCTCGGAGTGTAACTCCCATGATTTAGTTAATCGTTATGAAACGAATAACTGTATGTTGAAGAGAGTGCCTGCGTCTGGCTATGCTCTCGGAGTGTAACTCCCATGATTTAGTTAATCGTTATGAAACGAATAACTGTATGTTGAAGAGAGTGCCTGCGTCTGGCTATGCTCTCGGAGTGTAACTCCCATGATTTAGTTAATCGTTATGAAACGAATAACTGTATGTTGAAGAGAGTGCCTGCGTCTGGCTATGCTCTCGGAGTGTAACTCCCATGATTTAGTTAATCGTTATGAAACGAATAACTGTATGTTGAAGAGAGTGCCTGCGTCTGGCTATGCTCTCGGAGTGTAACTCCCATGATTTAGTTAATCGTTATGAAACGAATAACTGTATGTTGAAGAGAGTGCCTGCGTCTGGCTATGCTCTCGGAGTGTAACTCCCATGATTTAGTTAATCGTTATGAAACGAATAACTGTATGTTGAAGAGAGTGCCTGCGTCTGGCTATGCTCTCGGAGTGTAACTCCCATGATTTAGTTAATCGTTATGAAACGAATAACTGTATGTTGAAGAGAGTGCCTGCGTCTGGCTATGCTCTCGGAGTGTAACTCCCATGATTTAGTTAATCGTTATGAAACGAATAACTGTATGTTGAAGAGAGTGCCTGCGTCTGGCTATGCTCTCGGAGTGTAACTCCCATGATTTAGTTAATCGTTATGAAACGAATAACTGTATGTTGAAGAGAGTGCCTGCGTCTGGCTATGCTCTCGGAGTGTAACTCCCATGATTTAGTTAATCGTTATGAAACGAATAACTGTATGTTGAAGAGAGTGCCTGCGTCTGGCTATGCTCTCGGAGTGTAACTCCCATGATTTAGTTAATCGTTATGAAACGAATAACTGTATGTTGAAGAGAGTGCCTGCGTCTGGCTATGCTCTCGGAGTGTAACTCCCATGATTTAGTTAATCGTTATGAAACGAATAACTGTATGTTGAAGAGAGTGCCTGCGTCTGGCTATGCTCTCGGAGTGTAACTCCCATGATTTAGTTAATCGTTATGAAACGAATAACTGTATGTAGAAGAGAGTGCCTGCGTCTGGCTATGCTCTCGGAGTGTAACTCCCATGATTTAGTTAATCGTTATGAAACGAATAACTGTATGTTGAAGAGAGTGCCTGCGTCTGGCTATGCTCTCGGAGTGTAACTCCCATGATTTAGTTAATCGTTATGAAACGAATAACTGTATGTTGAAGAGAGTGCCTGCGTCTGGCTATGCTCTCGGAGTGTAACTCCCATGATTTAGTTAATCGTTATGAAACGAATAACTGTATGTTGAAGAGAGTGCCTGCGTCTGGCTATGCTCTCGGAGTGTAACTCCCATGATTTAGTTAATCGTTATGAAACGAATAACTGTATGTAGAAGAGAGTGCCTGCGTCTGGCTATGCTCTCGGAGTGTAACTCCCATGATTTAGTTAATCGTTATGAAACGAATAACTGTATGTTGAAGAGAGTGCCTGCGTCTGGCTATGCTCTTGGAGTGTAACTCCCATGATTTAGTTAATCGTTATGAAACGAATAACTGTATGTTGAAGAGAGTGCCTGCGTCTGGCTATGCTCTCGGAGTGTAACTCCCATGATTTAGTTAATCGTTATGAAACGAATAACTGTATGTAGAAGAGAGTGCCTGCGTCTGGCTATGCTCTCGGAGTGTAACTCCCATGATTTAGTTAATCGTTATGAAACGAATAACTGTATGTTGAAGAGAGTGCCTGCGTCTGGCTATGCTCTCGGAGTGTAACTCCCATGATTTAGTTAATCGTTATGAAACGAATAACTGTATGTAGAAGAGAGTGCCTGCGTCTGGCTATGCTCTCGGAGTGTAACTCCCATGATTTAGTTAATCGTTATGAAACGAATAACTGTATGTTGAAGAGAGTGCCTGCGTCTGGCTATACTCTCGGAGTGTAACTCCCATGATTTAGTTAATCGTTATGAAACGAATAACTGTATGTTGAAGAGAGTGCCTGCGTCTGGCTATGCTCTCGGAGTGTAACTCCCATGATTTAGTTAATCGTTATGAAACGAATAACTGTATGTTGAAGAGAGTGCCTGCGTCTGGCTATGCTCTCGGAGTGTAACTCCCATGATTTAGTTAATCGTTATGAAACGAATAACTGTATGTTGAAGAGAGTGCCTGCGTCTGGCTATGCTCTCGGAGTGTAACTCCCATGATTTAGTTAATCGTTATGAAACGAATAACTGTATGTTGAAGAGAGTGCCTGCGTCTGGCTATGCTCTCGGGGTGTAACTCCCATGATTAAGTTAATCGTTATGAAACGAATAACTGTATGTTGAAGAGAGTGCCTGCGTCTGGCTATGCTCTCGGAGTGTAACTCCCATGATTTAGTTAATCGTTATGAAACGAATAACTGTATGTTGAAGAGAGTGCCTGCGTCTGGCTATGCTCTCGGAGTGTAACTCCCATGATTTAGTTAATCGTTATGAAACGAATAACTGTATGTTGAAGAGAGTGCCTGCGTCTGGCTATGCTCTCGGAGTGTAACTCCCATGATTTAGTTAATCGTTATGAAACGAATAACTGTATGTTGAAGAGAGTGCCTGCGTCTGGCTATGCTCTCGGAGTGTAACTCCCATGATTTAGTTAATCGTTATGAAACGAATAACTGTATGTAGAAGAGAGTGCCTGCGTCTGGCTATGCTCTCGGAGTGTAACTCCCATGATTTAGTTAATCGTTATGAAACGAATAACTGTATGTAGAAGAGAGTGCCTGCGTCTGGCTATGCTCTCGGAGTGTAACTCCCATGATTTAGTTAATCGTTATGAAACGAATAACTGTATGTTGAAGAGAGTGCCTGCGTCTGGCTATGCTCTCGGAGTGTAACTCCCATGATTTAGTTAATCGTTATGAAACGAATAACTGTATGTTGAAGAGAGTGCCTGCGTCTGGCTATGCTCTCGGAGTGTAACTCCCATGATTTAGTTAATCGTTATGAAACGAATAACTGTATGTTGAAGAGAGTGCCTGCGTCTGGCTATGCTCTCGGAGTGTAACTCCCATGATTTAGTTAATCGTTATGAAACGAATAACTGTATGTTGAAGAGAGTGCCTGCGTCTGGCTATGCTCTCGGAGTGTAACTCCCATGATTTAGTTAATCGTTATGAAACGAATAACTGTATGTTGAAGAGAGTGCCTGCGTCTGGCTATGCTCTCGGAGTGTAACTCCCATGATTTAGTTAATCGTTATGAAACGAATAACTGTATGTTGAAGAGAGTGCCTGCGTCTGGCTATGCTCTCGGAGTGTAACTCCCATGATTTAGTTAATCGTTATGAAACGAATAACTGTATGTTGAAGAGAGTGCCTGCGTCTGGCTATGCTCTCGGAGTGTAACTCCCATGATTTAGTTAATCGTTATGAAACGAATAACTGTATGTTGAAGAGAGTGCCTGCGTCTGGCTATGCTCTCGGAGTGTAACTCCCATGATTTAGTTAATCGTTATGAAACGAATAACTGTATGTTGAAGAGAGTGCCTGCGTCTGGCTATGCTCTCGGAGTGTAACTCCCATGATTTAGTTAATCGTTATGAAACGAATAACTGTATGTAGAAGAGAGTGCCTGCGTCTGGCTATGCTCTCGGAGTGTAACTCCCATGATTTAGTTAATCGTTATGAAACGAATAACTGTATGTTGAAGAGAGTGCCTGCGTCTGGCTATGCTCTCGGAGTGTAACTCCCATGATTTAGTTAATCGTTATGAAACGAATAACTGTATGTTGAAGAGAGTGCCTGCGTCTGGCTATACTCTCGGAGTGTAACTCCCATGATTTAGTTAATCGTTATGAAACGAATAACTGTATGTTGAAGAGAGTGCCTGCGTCTGGCTATGCTCTCGGAGTGTAACTCCCATGATTTAGTTAATCGTTATGAAACGAATAACTGTATGTTGAAGAGAGTGCCTGCGTCTGGCTATGCTCTCGGAGTGTAACTCCCATGATTTAGTTAATCGTTATGAAACGAATAACTGTATGTTGAAGAGAGTGCCTGCGTCTGGCTATGCTCTCGGGGTGTAACTCCCATGATTAAGTTAATCGTTATGAAACGAATAACTGTATGTTGAAGAGAGTGCCTGCGTCTGGCTATGCTCTCGGAGTGTAACTCCCATGATTTAGTTAATCGTTATGAAACGAATAACTGTATGTTGAAGAGAGTGCCTGCGTCTGGCTATGCTCTCGGAGTGTAACTCCCATGATTTAGTTAATCGTTATGAAACGAATAACTGTATGTAGAAGAGAGTGCCTGCGTCTGGCTATGCTCTCGGAGTGTAACTCCCATGATTTAGTTAATCGTTATGAAACGAATAACTGTATGTAGAAGAGAGTGCCTGCGTCTGGCTATGCTCTCGGGGTGTAACTCCCATGATTAAGTTAATCGTTATGAAACGAATAACTGTATGTTGAAGAGAGTGCCTGCGTCTGGCTATGCTCTCGGAGTGTAACTCCCATGATTTAGTTAATCGTTATGAAACGAATAACTGTATGTTGAAGAGAGTGCCTGCGTCTGGCTATGCTCTCGGAGTGTAACTCCCATGATTTAGTTAATCGTTATGAAACGAATAACTGTATGTAGAAGAGAGTGCCTGCGTCTGGCTATGCTCTTGGAGTGTAACTCCCATGATTTAGTTAATCGTTATGAAACGAATAACTGTATGTTGAAGAGAGTGCCTGCGTCTGGCTATGCTCTCGGAGTGTAACTCCCATGATTTAGTTAATCGTTATGAAACGAATAACTGTATGTTGAAGAGAGTGCCTGCGTCTGGCTATACTCTCGGAGTGTAACTCCCATGATTTAGTTAATCGTTATGAAACGAATAACTGTATGTTGAAGAGAGTGCCTGCGTCTGGCTATGCTCTCGGAGTGTAACTCCCATGATTTAGTTAATCGTTATGAAACGAATAACTGTATGTTGAAGAGAGTGCCTGCGTCTGGCTATGCTCTCGGAGTGTAACTCCCATGATTTAGTTAATCGTTATGAAACGAATAACTGTATGTTGAAGAGAGTGCCTGCGTCTGGCTATGCTCTCGGAGTGTAACTCCCATGATTTAGTTAATCG